>NC_030678.2:149026546-149326546 GCF_000004195.4 Xenopus tropicalis | reverse complement strand
AATGTACGTGGCTTGCCTATAAATTAATGGCAACGCAGAGCTTGACAGGGGCGGGTTTAATAGAGCAAACTCAACTGACTCCAACAAAGGATTGACTGATATTATTAGCACAAGTCCCACAGTATGATCATTGGGCCCTTAAGCAATTGCAGGTTATGTTTCCTCTATAGTTACATGCCTGCTTTTCAGTAAAATGATTTGAGTCTTTGCATTACCATACTGCTTGCTCTATCGAGGAAATATCAAATAGCCTCTGCAGAATCTAATTGAAATTATAGCCCCCCCCAACCATCAAAATCATGTGAAAGGCTGGGGGCTTGACATTTTTTTAAAAAGATTTTATTTTGCATATTTTGAATTACAAACAGATAAACAACAGAAAGCAAAAGGCAGGAACAGAAAGGAGTGAGACTAAGGTATTGATTATAAATGTATGGGATGAAGAGTATTAAACAATCAAAGATTTTGTAAGTCCAACCACCTATCCCATATGGCACTGAATTTCTCCGGGCACCCTCTTGCTAGGTAGGTCACTTTCTGGCTAGAAAGGAAATTGTCCACCAATTTTTGCCAAAATTGTAGGGAAGGAGGATCTAGAGACTTCCATTGCATTAGAATGGCTTTCTTGGCATAATAAAGAAACTGTAGGTAGGGGCTTGGCATTTTCACATAATAATTTCTACACTATAGGGGCAGATTTATCAAAACGTGAGTTTAGAGCTTAATACGCTAAAACTCACTCACGTTCTATTCATTCATAAGAATTTAAAGGAGAAGGAAAGGCTTGTAAAGAGTTAATCTCAAAATTCAGGCATACCTTCAGTTGTCTCAATAGTGCCCTTAAGTCTCCCCATATTTCTCCATTCAGAAGATCTGAAGCCAAACAGTTAGAAAAAACGCTGAGCAGGGTAGAGAAGATTCCCATAATGCAACACTCCTTCCCAGACTTGGCGACTTGAGACTGTAGGCCGCGCATGCGCACCCCACCTAGCGTCCGGTTGCCATGGCTTGTATGCAGCGGCAGCAGCACAGAACAGAAGCGGCACAGAAGAACAGACAGCCGGCAAGCAGGTGCTGGTGGGGGGAGAGGCAAGGTGGGGAGAGGCAAGGTGGGGAGAGGCAAGGTGGGGAGAGGCAAGGTGGGGAGAGGCAAGGTGGGGAGAGGCAAGGGGGGGAGAGGCAAGGGGGGAGAGGCAAGGGGGGGAGAGGCAAGGGGGGGAGAGGCAAGGGGGGAGAGGCAAGGGGGGAGAGGCAAGGTGGGAGAGGCAAGGGGGGGAGAGGCAAGGGGGGGAGAGGCAGGGGGGGAGAGGCGGGGGGGAGAGGCAGGGGGGGGAGAGGCAAGCGGCGAGCGGGTGGTGTGTGGCAGTGGTAAGCAGGTGCTGGCGGGGGAAGAGGCAAAGGGGGAGCGGACCGGAGAGAGACATTGGACGGGGGGGTAGGGTGCTGACAAAACGAAGCAAGCGGGTGCGGGAGCGGACCAGAGAGAGAGATCGAGAGGAGGGTGGGTACTGACAAAATGGCGGCGCCATTCACTGAAACAAGTATGTAGAATGTAGCAGGTGTATCTCTCATTAGAAAATCTTTCAAGCCAGAATTATAGTGTTTTTACACAGCAATAGTAGTACTATTTAATAGTGTGCTTCATAGATTTTGACTTAACTTGTCCTTTAAGAAGCATATTTATCAATGGGAGAAAATAAGAACTCCATAAGAACCATTTGATACGCTTCTAAAATTGAAAAGATTGTGGGTGAGTTTTTATGTATTGTGACCTAAACTTACATTTTGATAAATCTTCCCCAAAGTGTAACTATGAGCAAATTATTATAGTATTTGTCATACGAGGAATATCTGCATCTGATCAGTAAAATGTTTCTTTACTGTTTAGAGCAGCAGTTGCAAACTGCAGGGCTGGTGGCCTCCCAAGCAAAGAAAAAGAGAAATTCAATAGTCACCAAAATAGTAAAACTCTTATTTTGAAAACAATCTAAGGTCAGTGACTATGGTTATTTATATGCCTTGTGAAGGCAAAGTGTCACAATTCGTCAAAACAGCACTTTTGACCTGCTCTCCAGCCCTGACGTACTTTTCCTTCCCTTTTCATGAGTACAGCACTTGAACCAGGCAGCCTACTGTGTATTTGTCACAGAAACAATATGATATATTTGAAACATTAAGCAGAAAATGAGTAAACAATTAGGGCAATAACACACAGATCTACTTGAATCAGCTACAAAGTAGACAATACGGATAATTGGGTCTAAATGTGTTTTAGCAAAGACAATTCTCAGTATCATCTATGGCAGAGTATTTTGTGCCAGTTTGTATCCTCCACACGTAGCTGGCTACAAGTAGCACCCCGTGCCATAGCCCTTACCCCAGGGGTCCCGAAAAGGTAGATTGCGGTCTACCAGTAGATCACTTTAAAGTTTATGGTAGACCTCGAGGTGGAATGCAGTGGGATGATATCCCGCCACTTCATTTTTCCCCCCAGCATACTGGAGCTTTTGAGTGCGGCTACTCAACCCATCCGTCTTTGTAGTTTCATCCCAGCATAGAAGATTGTCCCCCACCGGGCCACTGTATATATTTTTTCCCACTTTATTTAGGTTTCTGTGTGCTGACTACAAAGTGGGCTACGAAGAAGGAAAGTAAAAACTCTTACAATCCTTTCACATTAAACTTGAAGTTGGCACTTGAATAATGTTATTAAATGTGAATTTGGCACTGCATTTATATAAAGCTATGTGTATTTGTTAAACATCGATTGATACTTTTTCTTGTTTATTGCACCAAGTGATAGATATGGCACTATTTTAACTGTGGTAGATCTCATGACGGAGGCCAGGTGGCAAGAGTAGATCACAGGGTTTACACCAACTGATTGCTGAGCAGTGGGCATTAAAAAAAAAAGCCCCATTTATTTTCTCAGACTTCACATCAATGTTCCTTAGCTTTTCTCTGAGGTAACTAAGATTAAGTTTGAGAATCGGCCTTGCTTGTCAAAAAATGGTTTAGAAGCAGATTGTAAGCTCTTTTGGGCAGGGCCCTCTTCACTTCTTGTATCGGTTATTGATTGCTTTATATGTTACTCTGTATGTCCAATGTATGAAACCCACTTATTGTACAGCGCTGCGGGATATGTTGGCGCTTTATAAATAAATGTTAATGTAATGTTAATGTATGCAATGCATATAATTTTATTCAGGGGTAACTTGGCACCAAAACAGTATGGGGAATGAGTCAATTAAGTTAAGAATACTCTAACCTTTTAGCTTTTACATAATGGTGTCACTGCTACTTGAAAACCGCCAGCCTTCCTGTATATCGCTCTCTCATGCCCCTATTATGTGGGTATCAGCATAACAGCTACTCCTGTGTGTCAGACGGATACAAAATAAAACACAATTTACAAATACATATTCATCAGGTTATCCTATGTGGAAGCTAGATACACTTCCTATTCACTAAGGGGGGGTATTGACACTGGTGACAAACATCACCAGCAAAGTTGCCCATAGCAACCAATTACCAATTCGATTTGAATGGTACCTACAAGTTAGAAAACCAAAGCAACCATGTGATTGGTTGCTATGGGCAACATTACTATAGAAGTTTGTTTCCTATGTTAATAATTACACTCCTATACAGCCAAACATCCCTATCCACTTGACATACTACCAGACCATGGCCGCCCAGACTCCCGTTGTTATACGAGTGCGTCATTAATACCGTCGCCAATCAGCTCTCCGCATTCACTAGTTACCGCCCACCTTTCATACTTAAGGCATAGGCTTCCATCCCCCGATTTCCCGCTTTGGAGAAAAAGAGGCGTTCCTAACAAACCCTCGCTGCCCCGACTCATCACGTGATATGGCCTTTGCCCGCCCGGCTCATACGCTCAGACAGAGACCGGCTGGGAGCTATCTGCGCACCCAGAGAGCTGTGCCCCGGCGCAGTATCCGAGAATCTCGCTGTTTTCGTGCCGCATCGATAACTGAGTGGGAGGAAACGATTGACAGCCCGCTGCGCCAGCAGGTAATGGGCACTAGTCTTTATTGGGGAGGAATGGTGCCAGTATATTGCGCTAATTACTTGTGTATATTCGCCATGGCTCTGGTTTCTGTGCAGTTGTCTGGGGGGGGGGGGTTTATAGGCTAGTGGCTGCCCGTAGTGTGCGCTCCAGGCTCTGGCGTACAGTTATGCGCAACGTTAGCGTCAAACCTGAGTTGTTTTTGTGAATATAATCCTCAGGGAGTTAGACTTTACACACCACCATCCCTCACCAGTGTAAGCACCACCACCATTAGCAAAACCTTTAGACTAGTGTTATTGAGCCAAGACTTAGTTGGCCTGCAATTCCCTGCATGGGTTAATTTTCCATATGTGGAAGAATGATGGGAGTTGTAGTCCAGCAACCTCTTGGTACTGAAGGTTAAAATAAGGCTTTAGAGCTGATGTGTACATTTGGTGCTGCACACTAGTCTCCTTGCAGCATGTGAGCTCCACCTCAGGGGCCCCTGTCCCACTGTGCCCTTGTCTGTGCTGCCTAAGCATGCCACCATAAATAGCTTGGGGCCAGAACTGAAATCTGCCAGCCACCATTAACCTCTAAAGCAACAAAGTTCTCCTTTTCTGAATGTTTTTATCTTGGCAAGTGAAAGTGAAAGTGTGAGGCCATTTCCCAGCCTGAGTGCAGTGCTTATGGCCACTCCTCCCTAATGTCATTTCTGGGCTGGTACAGCAGGTATAGGAAGCAGGTGCCTTATGTTTTATACCTTAAAGCAATGATCCCCAACCAGTGATTCGTGAGCAACATGTTGCTCTCAACCCCTTGGATGTTGCTCCCAGTGGCCTCAAAGTAGCTGTTTATTTTTTAATTTCTGGCTTGGGGGCAAGTTTTGGTTGCATAAAACCCAGTGTAAAGCCAATCAGAGCCTTCTGTAGGCTGCCAGTCCACATCGGGGCTACCAAATAGCCAATTAAAGCTGGGGCAGCCATTCAAGTTGAATTAGGGCTAAATGGCACAGGTTAAATAGCAGATCAGATCATGTAACAATTTTGGCGTTTCGTGCGACCAGTAGTTCGTTCCCACCCTCCACTGACGTTCAGGGCTGAATTGCCAGATATGGAGGTAGAAACAATAAAAATTCTACCTCCTTGTGCTGATTCAGTCCTGAATGTAGATATTGCTTGCGCTCCTTCAAGAGCGCCCAATCAAAATCTTTTAACCTGGCCAATCAACAAGTCGACCGATATCCATGGCCTTTTGCAATATCAGTCGAGCTGCCATACACACACAGAATATTGTACGAAACAAAGTTTTATAAGATATTAACGGTGCGTCTATGGGTGGCTTAAGCTTTATAGAGTACTGTGAATTTAAAGTCCTTTGTAAGAAATAAACCCAGTGTATTATACAGAGCTTTTCTGCTAAGTAACCTGTGCCTTCTCTCCTTTTCTATCTTGAGTTGCTGCCCCCATGGCTACACAGCCATGTATTTATATAAAGTAATAGTGTGTTAAGCATAGTTGGAAAGATTGGTAGAATATTTCTAAATGCTTGTTGATCTTAATGTATAACAACTCTTGTTTAATCTTGTCTCAAGATATGTAAACCAGTAACAGCCTGCACAAAACCCAACGCAGACATGGTAGATTTTGGAAAATGGCCTTTGTTTGCCCTGCTTTCACCTCAAGACTTGGCCAGCATCCGGCAAGCATGCATTTTTGGCTCTGCTGCAAACGAGGCCATATATACCACTCAGAATAATGAGGTAGGACTCTTGCATCTAACACCTGGAAACATGATTTAAATGTGTATGTTTAAACTAAATGCTGAACTTATATATAAAGTAAAAGTTAGGCAACCTGAGTGAGTTCATTCAATAAGGCACTTCCCCAGTTCAGTGCTCCTTTTTGGTAATCCGTTTACTTACCTTTTCTAGGGGTTGTTTGCTTGGTCTTGCACAGCCCATTAAGTTTTCTGATGGAAGTGTAACTTATCACTAGTGATGCCTGGAAAAGGTAATAACATGGTGTGGTGGCATTTTTTGCCCACCATGTTGACTCAGGGCTGAAGAATCCTGATATTTGCCCACCTAAGGTGGAAACAATCTTAGTGTATGACTACCTTAACCCTACATAAGTGAGATGTCTGCTGCTATTAAATCATCATGTTTGGTATATGCAACTAGTGGAGAGACATTTTCATGAAGTGCGGTTTTTAACCTTGGCAAGTTACATGCTATAAAGGAGTTACTGATAAAATGAATGACATGATAGTACTTTGATGGTATCCAGTGACATCTTCTGGAAATATAATGTATGCGCAAAGAATATAGTCTGATGCTTCTAGTTGGACTGGAGCCTGTTGACAGGAGGTATTTGTCATCCTGGGTGTAGCGTGCAAGGAGTTTATGCTCTTGTGTATGAGTTGGTTACTACTTGTTCTATATTCCTGTCACAACTCCAAAAAAAATTGTTAGAGACCTTGGGTGCAAAAAATAATTTGTGGCTGATACAGTTTTAACTGAACAGTCTCTGTACAATGCTGAGTAAATGGTGGCAATATTCTAATACAGTATTTCCCTGTTATTCCTTTCCCTAAACTCTGGATATTTGACTGTATACTAGTTACACTACTACACTGTATGGTGGTGGATGACAAGACATTTTTTTCTCCCCCCAGGTATTTGTTTTTGGAATGAACAGCAGCAATTGCCTGGGAACTGGAGACAATCAAAGCACCATAATCCCCAGAAGGCTTGATGTACTCTGTGGCAAGAGAATTGTTGACCTAAGTTATGGCAGTGGCCCTCATATACTGGTGTGCAATGAAGGTATTTAGAGTTGGGGATATGTTTTGTGGTCACTTCTGTAAAGGTCTCCATATGTTTTTTAAAATAACCTTCTGGGCTTAAGTGTTTCAATCTCATAGATTCCCCACCAACAGCAAAAGCATTCTTTTAGGTTTAAAATAGTGTGACCGTGTTTGTCAATGGTGTATATTTAAATAGCTGAGAAATGGGCAAAGGATATTAACACCCTATCTGATGTATTTGTGTTCTATCCAGATGGAGAGGTTTATTCTTGGGGGCATAATGGCTATAGCCAACTAGGCAATGGTAATGCAATCCAAGGAGTCGCTCCTGTCCAGGTCTGCATGGAACTGTTGGCAAAAAAAGTCGTACAGGTAGCCTGTGGCTCTCACCATTCAATGGCTCTGACATCTGATGGAGAGGTAAGTAGACTGCTTTCCCTTGTTATAAAATAAGTACTTAAATACCACCACACTACTTTTTTTTATAGGCATTAACTCTTCCAATTGGGCTTCTGTAAAGGTGCACAAATCTTAACTGACAAAAATAAATGTGCAATTTTATATTTTTTTCCTCTAAACATACATGATTCCAAAGATTTTAAGGAAACCATTATGGATGCTACCTATCTGACTCACTTGGACCATAATGGGTTTTTTCTCTTCAGTCTGGGGGGGGGAGTGGGGTTAATTTCCCTTTGAATATATCAATAAAACTGGCTGGGTCTAACATTTGGATTAGATTCCAGTGCCAATTTAAGCAAAATTACTACTACTGGTGTGACCAACATAAACAGCAATACAAACACAGGAAATGATGGAAATAAGTGTGTATCCGTATCTTAGTTTGTTCCTATTGAAGCCATTTCCTGTGCAGTGTACATCTGAAATTTCTAATTTCTTTTCTTAATATGGGAATACATATGCTCTTCTTTAAGATTGTCTATAAATTAAGTCTATTACCCCTAACAAGGCACCTAGTAGTGGCAAGTCCGGTTAATACATTTAAGTTCTGCCTTAGACTGAGTCTTATGTAGCTAAGATAACGCTAATGCAAGGCTAAGGATTGCCTGCCAGGGAACATAATCTCCAATTTTACCTGGCTGGCTTATAACTGGGTTTTGTGTAGCCACACTGGAGCAAATCTGCACTTGGTTAACAAGTACTCTTGCACAAATATGCTAAAATATGTACATATGTTTGCACTATTGTGTGACTCTTCACATCCACGTTCTATTTACTGTGGCACAGTTTCTGGAAGTGCTGAGACTTTCATACTCGCACATGAGCTTTTTGCAAGTTAGTTTAACCTAAAAACTTGTAGTAACTAGCAATTGAATGTTTTGTTTTAGGTTTTTTGTTGGGGCTACAATAACTGTGGACAAGTTGGCTCTGGCACCACTGCAAACCAGTCTGTTCCACGCAGAGTGTCGGCTACCCTTCAGAGTAAAGTAGTCGTATCAATTGCGGCTGGGCAGAGTAGCTCCATGGCTGTAACCGACAATGGGCATGTATGTTCATTCATTTCGTCTAATGTTTTATCTTGTGCAGCTTAAGGTGGCTAGCATTCTTTTAGCTCAAACTTGCCATTTTATTTAAAGTAGAGGTCACATGACATGCATTAATATGTTGTCAAAGTATTTAGGTATTAGTAGAAAGCTTAGTAGAAACTTGTTTGTTTCCAGCGCATTGTTTTTTGTTCTTTTTGAGAGAATCAAAAGAAAATTCTTTGCTTTTGTTATTGCCAAGTTCTTTACTTTGGCTATGGATTCTGACCCTAGCAAAACATTAAAATTTGGCAGATGGTCGTCAGTCTTGGCTGCTCATTAAATACATATAAGTTAAGATCAAAAATTGTTTTGTATGTCATTCATTCCTAAAACAAATACATCTCTACTGCCATCATATTGCTAGCAATATGGAAACCTCTATATAGAACACTATGCACTTAAGATCAAGACTGTAGCCCCCCCTTTTTTTTTTGTATATCACTGCTCTTTCCAAACTTTTTTAACGACTGCATTTAAGCTTATGCTATAAACCACAACCTTAAAGTAACTTTTTTTTTTTCCTTAAGGTATATTGTTGGGGGTATAATGGTACTGGACAGCTTGGCATAGGGAATACTGGAAATCAGCTTATGCCTTGCAGACTTGTCTTTGCACATCCAGTTTGTATTATACAGGTGAGCTTTTAAGTCTGCATATGTATAAGGTTTTGTATTTATGTTTAAGTTATGCAGTTTTACTATAATCTGAAAAGGGATTTATCTATTATCCAAATGATAAAAATGACTTGTTTTGTCCATGTCCTTGAGTAGAGTATCTTAAACTCTATAAAGTGATTTGTGCTAAGGGAAAATGGCTACAAACTTGGCATCATTTTGAGAATTGCCAGTGTATAGGCAGGTAGTCTTCTATACCACAGACACTGCAGAATGATAGACTTGTAATTTTTGCATTGAGAAGGTACTGTGACTTAGTTCTGCAATGCTGGTCTCAAACGTTTTCTGACCCTGTTGAATATTGCTATGGTACTGTAATTTTAAAGTGGTATAATGGAAAACTTATGACACGGGTGTGTAAATTTTGGGTACGTGTCCCCTCCAAGTGTTAATACGTGTTAATATAAGACAGCTTAGTAGGTTTTGGTATTGCCTATAACAGCCTTGGTTCCACTGGGGAAGCACAAGTTGAATCTCTTTAAAGGAGAAGGAAAAAACGTAGACCTTTCTGATAAAGTTCTCTATCAAAAGAAACACAGGATTTCTTGTCTCCCTATTTTGTAAACATGTTCTTAGGGTGTCAGACTTCCCCTTGGGGAAAATGCTTCATTCATTCCAGGGGCCAGAATCTGCACAGTTCTGTTTCCCCCCTCCCCCCAACCTTAGGAATGTGTAATCTGAGCTATAACAAATTAGCTGTAAGAAGGAAGCTATGAAGACCAAGCTAGAATGGCAGCTGCAATCTGTGTCTGGCGGGAACCCCAGGGGCCCACCAGTAAACCATAGACTATGGGCCCACTCTCCAAAATTTTCCTCCTTCAACATCTCTTCTCCTGTTTGAAGTTACATGTAAGCATCTAGCTTTCCATCTATTTTTTCCTCTGTTCCCATTCAGAAATAGGGAATGACCATTAAGTAGGGAATTCAATTAAATGGTTAGGAACAGGAAGGCCCACTGACACCTGGGCCGACAAGTCTGACGCTGGATACAGTCGTAAACAGAGCTTCTAGGGATCTTTACTCGGGTATGATCAAGCTTTCTGCAGAATAAATATTGTGTTCTAGGTGGCACTAATGTGGCAAATCTATTGGCAGTAAAATGCCAAAACTTTCATTCTCCTTTTTAAACCACAGGAAAAGAAAATCAGTCTTTAGCTATATTTGAATATTTCCTTTACCCAAGTCATAGATAAAGAATGGACTTGTATTTTACAGTTACTGTGGTTCTGAAAAAGCGCATGTAGTACTTTCAATAAAAGTTTAGCTTTTGTATTTCTGCATATATTATTTAAACCAAATGTTTTGGCCTTGTAAAGCAACCTTATTCAATTTTGTTTTATTGGCAGGTAGTTCTTGGCTATGCCCACACTTTGGCACTAAGTGATCAAGGTGTACTCTATGCTTGGGGGGCAAACAGTCATGGACAGTTGGGAATTGGAAATAAAAGCAACCAGACTGCACCTGTAAAAGTTGGTACAAATGAGAGGTAAGATCACAGATTTGGCATTGCATATATATATATATATATATATATATAATTTATTTATATTATATCCAGATTCTAACATGAAGATTTGTGTACCAGGGATCTGGTCATTCTTAATTCTGTGCAGATAGAAGTGCAACACATCTGATTTTGAAGGGAAGCAAGCCTGAGTTGTCCAGCAGGTGTCCTTGACGTTTCTTGTGCTTTTGTAGCTAAAACTAGTTTCTTTCATCCAGATTTTGCTTGAGTGAGGCTTTGCTGATGCAGGATGCTCACTACATTATACTTCAAATTTTACACCATGGCAAGATTAACGCCACCTCCAAGTGATCCATAGGGATGCTCTGCTTCTTAAGAGACATTTTTGTATTTTTGATCTCCTTGCTCTTTCACCGACCTTGATGCAGAAGACTTCTGCACAGTACTAGTATGGGACCTGTTATCCAGAATGCTCGGGACCTAAGGTTTTCCAGATAACTGGTCTTTCCATAACTTGGACCCCTATACTTTGTCTACTGAATTTAAACATTAAATAAACCCAGTAAGATTGTTTTGCCTCCCATAAGGATTAATATCTAAGTTGGGATCAAGTACAAGGTATTGTTTTGTTAGAGAAAAAGGAAATCATTCGTAAGAAATTTAATAAAATGTAGTCTATTTGATATGGCCTTCCCATAATTCGAAACGTTCTGGATAACTTATCCTACACCTGTACAGGTTGCTTCTCACTTAAACATACCTTTTACATTTGCTATCAGCAGTGTTGGGTTTAGTATGTTACTATTGAGAAAATCTAACCATGTGATGAAATATCTGTAGAATCTTAAATTATTATTTTGAAGCTCTATCCTATAACGGAGTATAGAGAGATCTAATCCTGATATGCTTAAACTATTAAATCTAGGCTATTTAAATGTTTGTTTTCCCAGGATGGTGGAAGTGACAGCTTGCCATTCTACCAATATATCTGCTGCTAAGTCCCAGAGTGGGCAAGTTTATATGTGGGGCCTGTGTCGAGGACAATCTCTTCTTTCCCCACATCTCACGCACTTCAGCTGCACAGATGATGTATTTGCCTGTTTTTCTAATCCACCTGTAATGTGGCGATTCCTCTCAGTCGGTAAGACTTCTCTCTGCATGAACACTTAAGGTGGCCATACATGTTCAGATTTTAGTCTTCTGTCAAATGTTCAGAATACGTTTAAATGCAACAATCTAAAACTACCATTCAGACTGAAGTTGGAGGATGTTCTCAACATGAAATAGTTGGCAGATACCAGTTGTAGAAAGGTGGTTTTTGTAGAAATTCATTGTAGGTCCCTCAAAGATAGTCGGATACACAATACATGCGCAGATTTTATTGTTATCCGACCAAAATTCTTCGAACTGTCAGATTGACTAATCTAACCTGTCAGACTGACGGATCAACATCGCATGAATAATTTGGAGTCCACACATTCCGAAAATAGTACAAAATTAGGTTTTGCACAATTATCAGTGCGTGTATGGCCAGCTTGTTTAGGCTGCTAAAGTTTGCAAAGGGTTTGGCAGAAAACCATATCTTGCTTATAACCTGCTGGCTAAATGTAATGCTTCATTTAATGTCAACTGATCTTGATGTATTTTTCTTAGGGATTCATTTTTATTTATAGGAACAGCACTAACTGCTCCAGCACCCCCTCTGTTGTAGGTCAGTGCCCACATGTTCACTTCTGATCCAGTACCTACAGTGAAAAATGCCACACTCAATATGTTGAACATACTGTTTGCAAACTAAAAGATAGGGTGTCTACTTTGCCCAGTGTACTGTGGGAGATGAATTACCCTAAAGTACAATTTAATTGCCATGTCACCTTGACAAGTTGGTGAAATCACCTTCTCTATTAATTGTAGGGAAGTAATCTACTAGATTTCCAAAAGGTCTGTACAAGAGGTGGGATGTGAATTTCTTCTGTAAGGACTCTGGCACACGGGGGAGATTAGTCGCCCGCGATAAAACTCCCTGTTTGCGGGCGACTAATCTCCCGGAGTTGCCTACCCCTGCCATCCCACCGGCGAACATGTAAGTCGCCGGCGGGATGGCAGACGCGGCGGGGCGATTTCCGGAAATCGCCGAAAAAGACTCGCGAGTCTTTTTCGCCGGTGGGATGGCAGGGGTAGGCAACTCCGGGAGATTAGTAGCCCGCGAACAGGGAGTTAATCGCGGGCGACTAATCTCCCCCGTGTGCCAGAGCCCTAACACGCGTCTGTTAAACACATTAAACCTAAAGGCAATGTCTACGTCGCATTAACAGCAGCAAATAAATCAAAACATGTCGGGTGATGCTATTCCTGTGTTTGCTTTCATGCTGTGTTATGCTTTAAAAGCCTGAAATAAAGATACTTGGTACATTCTCATAATTTGGCTTCAAGTAACAAATAACGAATGTGTGATTAAGATCACAACGTGAATAGATACAGTAGAAACTTTTCAAAAGAACCGCACCAGAAATGAATAAGACCTGTAACATTTTTTTGTACAGTCTGACTACGTAAATGGGTAAACTACTTTAAACTGCAAATATTTACTAAAGTTCTCTTGAGACTTAATTTCCAAACTCCTCACCCCATCTTGGGTACAGAATCATCATAAGACATAAATTGAATGTCAAGGGGTTCTCCTGAACACATGCTCTTAATGTGTAGGATTACCAAGCATGTGGCTATAGAGACCCTGAAATGGGAGTGCGTTTGAATTTTGCACTAAACTAAACCTACGCTAAATGCAATAAGATTACAAAAGTGTAATTACACTTGCTAATGCCAATGCATTAAATATCTTTTTGGGTCAAAAATATTTGCTAAGCAGAATACACAAAGCCAACAGGACAGAAGGTCGCAAGCTTTAGCTTTTTTTATGCTGAAGTGTGGTGTTGGCAAGTACCTCCTGCCCTTCATATTATGAGAGGTAATGGATAGCTTTATGGTGACTAACAAGGTAACCAAAATAGAAGTGGTAATGGCTACAAACTTTTTTTTTTTTTTTCCCTGCCCCCCTCACCTTGACTAGAACATGAAGACTTTCTTACAGTTGCAGAGTCTCTCAAGAAGGAATTTGACAGTGAAGAAACCTCTGATTTGAAATTCAGGGTTGATGGAAAAGACATATATGTACATAAAGCTGTCTTGAAAATAAGGTAATGTGGGTGTGCTTATTCTCAGCCTGGTGGGATTTTACTTTTTGGCTTGACTTTTAGTTAAACAAATCTGTTGGTAGTTTATGGTATGCAGGCATGGATATTGCACTTATCCGCACAGATTCCTCACATGCCTGTGTTTTTAGCCCTAGAGTTGGTAAAAATGAGTTTGTGAGTGTGTGTGTGTATGCTGCATTTCTAAAAGGTCCTAGCAATTTTATAGGTCTGGCTCTCTAAATGTTGCAGAATTCAGTTCTCACCAGGTCTGTTAACCCTGTCTTTGGCTACATTGTTTGAGGAGTCAGCCAGGAATTAGTGTTATGCCAGTTGACCCACAGCCCATGGGAATTGCAGATTTACCCTTAAAGGTCAGGTGGGTTAGGGTTGAAATTTGGGCAACCATTGCAGGTTTGGGTTGGGTGTGAGTTAGACTGGGGGAGTAACACCATTCCTTTGCTCCTGAAGCTTCCTTGTCAGAGCCAAAAGAGGAAGATATGGGCTTGGTGTGCGCCCTACAATGTCAATGTTTTGCAGGTTAAAGTTTTGTGGGTTGGGGTCTGATGTGGGTTGAGTTTTTCCTGACCTGCACATCGCTACCAGGATCACAGAAAATGGCATATTAGCTTCAAAAATATTAAAAATGCACAAATGCATATTTTGTTAATCTTTCAAACATTTTTATTAGGAGGTTTGACATTTCTGATAATCCACTTGCATTCTGTAATGTAAAAAAGTGGAAATAACAAGTTAACTGTTTTCAGGTGTGAGCATTTTCGGACAATGTTTCAGTCCCACTGGAATGAGAATAGCAAGGACATGATTGAAATTGACCAGTTTTCATATGCAGTGTACCGTGCCTTTCTAGAATATCTATATACAGACAATGTGGACCTGCCACCAGAAGATGCTATAGGTAAGTTTGCCTTTCTTTAATATTAATGCCTCATTAAAGAAGCTTCCAGTTGCACCGCACTTGAATGCAGGGCTGCCTGTTCTGCAGAGCTGCATCCAGCATAAGGGGCATGAGACAGTACCCCTGTTCAAAGCTCCATTGAACCAGACATATCTGCAATCTGTATGTTTGTGCTCAGTTTTACACTTCCTAGACCATTTTCTAGGGCTTAAGTTAGCAGTTACCCAGAGCAATGATGAATGAGGCCCTTAATATTTTAATTTTCCTTTTTAAAAGGGCCAAACTATTAAAGGGGTTCAAAACGGAAAAAAGGATGTAAACTTACTCAAGCGCACACTTCAGTTTACATACTTTACCGGTCTGTTTTTTGGGGTTTTTTCTTTTTCAGCTAGCAGACCTTCGGTTCATCTCCACAAGTAACCTAAGTTAACAGCGCAGAGTGTGTAGACTCTGGGTTGCTGACCTTTGAGCATGGCTGTGGAGTCGGTACATCTTTTTTTTTTACTGCCACCTGCTACTGTTTTTAATGTAACAGTAACACCAAAAAGTGTACGGGTAATATGTTCTGTTGCCCAGCACTGGTAAAAGTTGTTTGCTTTAAATCCTTACTACAGTTTTATATAAAAACTTGTATAGACATGGGGGTAACTATTAGAACTGAAAAAAGGCACATGTTACATAGCATAACAATACAATACATTCTGTAGAATAGTGACCAAGAACTACTGGCCATAAAGCTGATGCACTACCCTATGGGCCATCTAAGCCTGTCACTGCCAGCATGAATGAGGATACTGGTCAAGTTTGGGTCTAATTCTATATAACTAAGCCTATCATTTTGGCATGTAATTAAAAAAAACAAAAAACCTACAATTCGTTAAGCTTAAAGAAGACAAAAAAATGAAAACAAGGGTTATAATAGCTCATCTGGACTTAACACTAGTGAAATTAGACACTGGGCTTTCTTAAAGCAGAGCAATACTTTTACTATGACTATCTGTAATGGGGGGGGGGGAATACAATGTTACAATGTGCTTTTTCAATTTATTAGGCGTCAGTCTGTACATTTTGCCAACTCCAGGTACTGAAACTGCTTCAGACTTCACAGCCTTGCCTTTGAGCACCTTTGCAGTATGCATTTCTATAACCAGAGTATTGCTTTGCACAACCTTACACTAATTTGTTAACTTTAGATCAATTTTCAATCTGCTTAGTGATCTGCTTTCTGGCCAAGGCACCTACTGGGGCCCCATACCTGAGCCAGCAGTTTTGTTCCCATCAGGGAAGGGGCCACCAAGACCAGGGCTGGGTTGCCTAGGGCGCCCAGTCGGCTTGGCCTGCCCCTGACCAGGACAGATGTGCTTTTTTTTTTCTTTTTTTTTTTTAACTCCTTAGTCTGCCCATGAGTTCCCCAGACTTGTGTAAAATTGTTGTGATTTTGCCAGGGAACACGAGTCTCCATCTTTAAGTAGAGTGCATGTGGCGGTGTGAGGTTTGTGCTACCATAATCTATATGTATTTGCTTGCTTGAATTTAATTTGGCTATATTTTACTTTGATTTGTTTCCATCAAGGGCTCTTGGATCTGGCTACATCCTACTGTGAAAACAGATTGAAGAAGCTGTGTCAGCACATTATAAAGAGAGGAATAACTGTGGATAATGCATTCCTGCTGCTTTCTGCTGCTGTCCGATATGAGGCAGAGGTACATATACAGTTAAATTCCCTGCAGTTATTCACTGCAATCTAATAATGGGGCTGAATTGTAAAATTGCAGTGAGCACCTCATTACAGATCTTTCATTACTAAGTGCCATGATCTGTAGTAAGTTTTACAGCCAACCGGGACCAATGGGGAACAATGCTTACTGGGTGATATCCATGCCCACAGCTCTTGTAAATGCACAGTTGGAGTAAATATATTACACAATCTGTAATATGTTTTTCTCCCCCCCCCCCCCCCCCCTTAAAGGAGAATGCAAGGCAAAATTTAAAAAGCATACTGCCCAATAGTCCTCCTATTTAGTATAAACACCACACTTTGGCTCACCTAATCAAATATTTACTCAGTCACACTTACTTCACATTTTCTAGAACAGGCAGCCATCTCTAAAAAGGTATTATCCCTTCCTTTCCCTCCTTGCTTCATACTGCACATGTTTCATTCCCTCCACCCCTCCCCTCTGGCAGATCCGCTTCTGATTGGCTGGTGGGCATGTGTAGCTCGGAACAGCAGACAGGATCAAGTTACACATGCTCAGAGAATAGGAAGGCTGCCGCTGGCACCTACAGGAAGGGGAGAGATTTCAGTGATGTCACTGTAGGCTTCACACTGCTGTAGGCTGCCAGCACCATATCTCAGAGAAGCAAGCAGGGATCTGGGAATTTAGATATGCAATAAGTACTTAAAAAGAATGCCTTTAGAATTTTATTAACCTTTCCCTTTCCTTTTAAGGATTTGGAAGACTTTTGTTTCCGGTTTTGTGTCAATCATCTGACAGACGTCACACAGACTGATGCATTCTGGCAAATGGATGGCATGCTGCTTAAAGACTTCATTGTCAAGGCTGGCAGAAGTGGAGGATTTAGGAACTAACAAGTTACTTTAAATGGGAAGCTCACCGCTTTGTAAACAGCATTTTATGTCAGCATTTTTTTTCTGCAACAGTGAGCCAGTGGGGGGCTTCATTTCAAAGGATCAAGTGTAAATTAAAACCAATGGAAGTTTGTGTGAGGCCTCTAAGCCTGTAGGTCTGACCCAGTAGGCCACTGTACTACACTTGGAATTACATTTGAGTTTTTCTGTTTAGTGCAGCATAAGACAAATATATGCACCTCTAAATTTTAAACTGACTGCCATCATCCCACTTGCAGGAGTAAGCCTATCAACTGCTTACTACTTACTGCAAAGAGGACTCGATGTCTTATCCCACATGCCTCTATTTGCTCAGTTGTGTTCTACATAACCGCAGATAATTTTAAGCCCTTTACCGTTCAGTTTGTTGTTGTATTTGTAGCTAAATGTTGGGTTCTCCGGCTTCTTGTAAGTGCCATAAAAGCATTGCAACCATCAATTCATTTGAATGGGTGTCTGTGATCACCCAGTTTTTCCTACTTCTCCACTCTTAGTCTGTTCCTAGAAATAGCAGCCTGTAAGTCTTTTTTACCTGTGCTATAAATGAGTTCCTCCATTGCTATTGGCTGTGAGAACCTAGTCTGTCTCTGTAACTGCTGTCAAACTTCAAAGTGCACTTACTGCTTCATTGCTATGATTTTATTTGAATTTTTTTGTATTTAATGGCACATGTTTTAATATCTAAAATAAATATTGACAATATTTTTACTGAAGTTTGTACAACAAATCCTTGAACTGGCTAAATCTCTGCAAATCCTGGTCTAAATTAATTGGGTACATACACTCACCTAAAGGATTATTAGGAACACCATACTAATACCCTTCTCTGACCTCTAGCATCAACAAGGCATTTTCGCCCACAGGACTGCCGCATACTGGATGTTTTTCCCTTTTCACACCATTCTTTGTAAACCCTAGAAATGGTTGTGCGTGAAAATCCCAGTAACTGAGCAGATTGTGAAATACTCAGACCGGCCCGTCTGGCACCAACAACCATGCCACGCTCAAAATTGCTTAAATCGCCTTTCTTTCCCATTCTGACATTCAGTTTGGAGTTCAGGAGATTGTCTTGACCAGGACCACACCCCTAAATGCATTGAAGCAACTGCCATGTGATTGGTTGATTAGATAGTTGCATTAATGAGAAATTGAACAGGTGTTCCTAATCTTTAGGTGAGTGTATATTACAGGTATAGGATCTGTTATCTGGACTGCTTGGGATTTGGGGTTTTCTAGATAGTCAATCATACCTTACAGCTGATAAGGAATACTTAGTGTTAAATAAACCTTATAGGATTGTTTTGATACTAATTGCCATGAAGTACAAGCTGCTGTTTTATTAGAGAAAAGAAATTAGTTTTAAAGAGAACTTGCTTAAAATGGACTCTCAAGGAGATGGCCTGTAAGCCAGAGTTTTCTGGATAAGGGATCAAATAATTAGACTTTAGCATCTACATTGTTTTGGACCTGGGATTTTCCAGATAAGGAGTCATCATGTAGCCAGTGCCTGCCACAAATATGTGCAGGTTTTTTTTTTATAAAAGTGCCAACATAATGGAGAGCCTCGCAGCACCCTTTACCTGTGCATATCATCTCTGGATGCAGGCCATTCCAGACCTACAAGAAGAACAATGGGAGGAAGCTGTAGACACTGGCTATGACTACCTAATCCCAATAAGACAGGCTTATACAATGTAAATTTCCCTAAGTGTATATTATCCATCTAAAGCTGTTAAGTGGTAAAAGGCAAGACTCTCTAACTTTATACATATGATCTGGTCATGTCCCCTGATAAAGAGATTCTGGAAGGATATAATGGGGACCCTGGCCCACAAACTGGGCACACCCCAAATAGTAGACCCTGTGGTCTGCCTACTAGGGGTCACTGATGACTTAATATTCACTAATGCAGCCAGATTTAGACTCCGCACTCTTATGTTCTATGCAAAAAAGTGATTATGCACTGTATGGGGAACAACCAGCCCTCCCTGAATTTCTGGACGAACTTGTTTGAGAGTATGGGCATACAAATCAAAAAAATGAGGCAGGCACTCCGGATATTGATGAAAAATTAAGTAATCAGCAGTAGCTCAGAGGATGAAGTAAAAATAGTTTATTTAAACTAACAGTGCTACAAAGCCTTACATGTTTTGTACCTACATGGTATTTAATCATAGGCTGCATTACAATCTGCAAACAATAGGTATTTAAAGCAAAATGAGCCAATGGCTTTAAAGGAAAAATTCAACCAATCACAATGTATTGTTAATCAAAGTTAACTAAGTGACAGTTGTGGTTGTGAGAAAGAAAGCACGGGTGTTAAAGCAATGTAGTTTAGGGATCTCCATAGAATAGTATATACAAAATGTTTTATGTCTTTAGTTTGAGCTTTGTTCTTGGCTTATTTATTCCTTGTTTTATTATTTAACTTCTTAAATCATTGTGTAGTAATTATCCATTATAGAGCTAGCACTATATAGAAGAAACATATGAATAGGGTTTATTTTAAGCTATATAATTATTTGAGTACATATTCTTAAATCATGTAAAAAGCAATCAATCCAGATTTGAAAGGATGTGTATGTGGAGTATCCATAAAGAATATAATAGTCATGCTACATGAGTTCTCCAAGACACATCAGTTTCATTAACTATACATAGCAAGATACATTGTAGCTGTAATTTAAACCTTCAGGTTTGTTTGTGTGTTTAGGTAAGAAATCCATTTTAGTTTTTTTCAATTAGGGAATTGGTAATATTGCCTCCTCTAGGACTTGGGATAATTCTATCAATGCCTAGAACTGAAAGGTTAGACAATGATCTATTGGAGCATTCATGAAAATGCCTAGTCACTGATGTGTTAATTTTGTCTAGTGTCGGATCAGTCTTAAGGATAACTAGGCTCTTATCTATAATTCTCTTAATCGCATCATACTGAGGACTATATGTAAGAATACAAGATAAGATGGTAGAAATATCTTTTGACTGTGATGTTGTATCATTTGTATCATTTGTATTTACTTTTTCAGCACCCTCTCTCTAAGACTTTATAGAAAAAGCTAAAGATCTATTTAAAAATCTTCTTCTTTTGAGCAAATTCGTTGTAAATGTAGAAATTGACTAAATGGTATATTATGAATCAAATGTTTAGGATGACTAGATTTAGCATTTAGGATAGTATTGGCTGAACATTCTTTTCCGAAGATGGTAGTGATGTGTTCATTTTCAGTAGACATGGTTATGTCAAGATAGTTAAGATGATTATGATTTAACTCAAAGGTAAATTTAAAGTTATATGTGTTTGTGTTTAAAATGGTGAGGAATTCATTAAATTGAGATGTTCCTGACCATATAATGTCGTCAATAAAGTGACCATAATATTGAGAGTATGGGCAGACTGGTGTAACCCTGACCCCTTGGGCTTGTAACCTCTAATGCAGGCTAATACTAGCTACAATACTGTACCTCTCTGACATGCGTACCTGCCACCAATAATAGATCACCCTAGCAAATATTGTACCGGTAATGTCACCATATTGCAACATTGTTATTGATTCACCGCAACCAGTTGTATAGCATGGTTTGTTTTTTTTTTTTAGATTAATATATATTAAACAAAATAAAAATTCACCTTTTTAAGAAAAAAAAGTGCCACAACCCCAGTTATTTAAAAGTTTAACCATTTTATAACCAAAACTGTGTAGAAGAGAAGAACGACAGGGCGGGGGATTAAGTTAAAGAGGCTCTCGCTATGGTTTTGTTCTTACATAGACATTTTAAAATGCATGTGCGTATATTGTGGCTGTCCACTGGTTATCCAGTATAGTCAATTTGGGTTAATAGTCAGGTGCCCTGACGGCTAGTTCCTGATTGGGTTAAGTTTTCTTGATTTTCACACCAAGATGTCCACGGGGACCAAGATGCTTCATATTTATCTATTTTACATTGTAACATCACTTTGAGTTTCCATAGAGGATATGCACCAGATTTTCCTTTTTACATCAGAGCGTGGGGATGCTGCCTTCTTCTGAAGTTAATTAGATGTTGGGCTTACTGGCTTGTGGTACTGCCATTGAAACTCCTTCCATAGCAACATGCCATTAGCAATGTTAAAATGATTAAATTCTAAAATATATTTTGAGCTATTTAATGCCTGATGTATAAAATGTAGGAGGTAAAAACAACTCCAAATATGTTAAGTACTTTGGTCCATGCCTGAGTATAGGAGAGCTGTTCTGTGCAGACTGACTAGTACCGGGGTAATGGTGTCCATACACAAGCTGGTAAAATCTGCCTATCGGCCTGCTTGACTGACTACCCCACCATCTCCGGCGGGAGCACAGTGACCAGCAGTGTTGTGCCCTAGGCTCCGGCCCTGGATATGTCAAAAAAGGCAAGTTAAAAAAATCCTCAGAGGACTGTATTGCATTGATATAAACATCTCCCTAGACCCCCAATACGATCCAGTTGTTGGCCTGGGACCTAATACTGTGTAGCCCAGAATGTTGGTGGCTAATATCAGCTAAAAAAAATCTGCTTGTTTGGTGTCCTCACAAGAAGAGTAGAACTTAGTGATTGACTTCAGCTGTGTCTCTACCAATGCTCTATGGATGGGTTAGGTTTCTTCTGTATCAGTTTCCTGTTCCCAATAATTCTGACCAATCTTTGTACTTTTTTTGCAGTCTTTCTTTAGTTTCGTCAAGAGCCTGGATTTCCCCTTCGATTGCTAGCAAAGGGAAACAATATAAGGAAAGCACAAAGTGAAAAGATTTTACTTTAAAAATTTTAATCTGATACACACGCTATTTTAGGGCAGCAGTTGCCTTATTGGAGACTGTTTCATTCTATAGTTCTGTAGAGAGTTATGAATAAACATAAGCCTTTATACGCTGTTCAGCTTGAACAGCTGCCCCCCTACTAAACAGCAGCTTAAAGGGTAGTTTGCCATTCAATTTACTTTTAGTATGATGTAGACATTGGTATTCTGAGACAATGTACAATTTTTTTTTAATGTTTTTTTAGTTAGATTTTTGTTCAGCAGTTCCCAGTTTGGTATTTTAGCAGCTATCTGGTTGCTATGTCTTATTAACCCTAACAAGCAGGTAGTGGCATAAATGAGAGGAATATGAATGACAGAGGTCGTGGATAGAAAAATTAGTAATAATTGACAATATGTAGCCTCTCTCACTGACCTCCATTTGAATATGAGGAGGAGGAAGGCGGCAAATAATTCAACTATTAAGAAAAAAAAATAAGTTGCAAGAATAAGGCCAGTCTATAACATGCTAAAAGTTAGCTTAAAGGTCAGCCACCCCTTATATAGGTTTATATAAAGGTGTTTTTTTTAAACTTCATGCTATGAACACGTGCCTTAAACACTGGGGTTGGCTGAGAGGTTGGGGTTGTACAAGCTAAAAGTGAGCAGGAAAGATTTAGGCTGGGTGATGTGGACTTGAAATAAAACAATGTTTACCTTGCATTTCTTGTAAAACTGCACTTTCAATGCACCGGCTTCCCCACAGATATCTAAATGCTTCCTCGTAATCTAAAAATAAAAAATGTAACATTCAACTTTAGGGTAAGAACCCACGAAGGGCTTTCCACCAGCGACTCCTATTCAGAGTGGTTAGTTACCCGGGATAGCAGAAATCTATTGTGGATGCCTGAACCACTATGGGTTCTTGCCCTTAAGAACATAAATAGCCACAAAATCATATAGGGGTAATTTTTACAACAGGTGGGGGCAGCAAAGGACTGAGCTCAATGCAGAACAGGAGGTTTATGTTTAATTACAATAAGACACACATTTTAATGTAGGGGCACAGGTTCACCCTATTAAAGCCAGACATCTCTAGAAAGAGTAGATAAAACAGTGTGGGTAACTAGTACAGGTATGGGATCCCTTATCCAGAAACCCATTATCCAGAAAGCTCAGTTACGGAAAGCCTGTCTCCCATAGACTCCATTTTAATCAAATTATTCAGAATTTTGAAACTGATTTCCTTTTTCTCTGTAATAATAAAACAGAACCTTGTACTTGATCCCAACTAAGATATAATTAATCCTTATTGGATGCAAACAATCCTAATGGGTTTAATTAATGTTTTATTGATTTTTTTAGTAATGGAGATCCAAATAACGGAAAGACCCCTTATCCGGAATACCTGTGGTCCTGAGCATTCTGGATAACAGGTCCTATACCTGTACAACTCTTGGGAGGATGTGTGTCTTGTTCTCGCTGATTGGGGTCAGTTCAAAATTCAGCAAATATCTAAAATCTAATTATCTAAAATAATCTAAAGTTATTTATATATGATATAAAATACATACCTTGATTTTCAGCCTCTCCACTAAGGATTTTATTGCTGACAGATTTTACAGAGTTCTCAATGTTCTCCAGCAAGAGTCTGTGGTCCTGTGTGTGGATTTTATTCCAGAAGCGTTTGGCATCATCTAAAAAAGTGTTTACTGCTAAAATCAAATATGCTACATACACATCTGAACTTTTTACTTATTTCCAAAATGAGAACAAGGCTGGCACTAAACTGGACCAACAAAAAGTATAGCGGTGCAGTTAAAACAGATTTGTTTTATTTAAAGAAAAAACATCTCAGACATAGACAGCGTTTTGTGCAAGAAAGGGGCACTTAACCATTGGCTAATGAAAGTTTCCTTGAAACGCAAGTATTTAAAGCTAAAACAACCAATCAAAATACAGAATTAAATATGCAATTACAGAACCCCATTTATCCACCAATCAGACAACATTTTTCATAAAAGGTGAATGGGTATGTTACACATATAAATGTATGAGAAATTAGTTCAAGAATTAAACCATTTATTAAGGTAAATACAATAAGTAACAGAGTGACACATAGCTAGGGCTTACTCCTTATTTTTGTACATTAAATACACCCTCTAATGGTGCAAATATAAGTATATGAAGAATATGTAGAAGAGTAAATTAATGTATTGAGTGTATTTGAGTATATTTAAACAAAACATTTATCCACCAATCAGAACAGGATGTAGAAGAGGTTAAAAGAGGACTAGATGGATGTATTGAGTATGTAGAAGAGAAGATTAGAAGAGGACTAAATGAATGTGTTAAATATATTTAACACATTCAAAGTTCACGCCCAGGGGTAATCTTGTATCTAGGCGAAAAATCCAACAAGCCTAATTTTTAAGTAATTTTTCAAATATATTCCCTCCCCTGTTACCTACCCTGACTCGTTACTTACCCCGACTCGTTCCCTCCCCTGTTACCTACCCCGACTCGTTCCCTCCCCTGTTACCTACCCCGACTCGTTCCCTCCCCTGTTACCTACCCCGACTCGTTCCCTCCCCTGTTACCTACCCCGACTCGTTACTTACCCCGACTCGTTCCCTCCCCTGTTACCTACCCCGACTCGTTCCCTCCCCTGTTACCTACCCCGACTCGTTCCCTCCCCTGTTACCTACCCTGACTCGTTACTTACCCCGACTCGTTCCCTCCCCTGTTACCTACCCCGACTCGTTCCCTCCCCTGTTACCTACCCCGACTCGTTCCCTCCCCTGTTACCTACCCCGACTCGTTCCCTCCCCTGTTACTTACCCCGACTCGTTCCCTCCCCTGTTACCTACCCCGACTCGTTCCCTCCCCTGTTACCTACCCCGACTCGTTCCCTCCCGTTACCTACCCCGACTCGTTCCCTCCCCTGTTACCTACCCCGACTCGTTCCCTCCCCTGTTACCTACCTCTCGTATTCTTTCCTTTAAAGGATGACTTGTTTGACCAACATACCGTTTAAGGCATTTTTTTACATGTGATTAAATATATCTAATTTTTTGAATTGGAATGAATCTTTTGTTTAATGGGATATAATTACCTGAAACTGAAGACCTAAATGGCTTCAGGGAGCACATTGTCACACTGGGGAAGCATAAATTCACATTGGGAACATATTTATCAAAGGGCCAAAGTGAGAATTTACCCTTTGTTGAACAAACGAATCGGGAGCTGTGACATTTCTCCTTGGTGCTCTGTGGTGTTTTTTTCACTCAGGGGCAGAACTAGGGGGAGGCAGAAGAGGCACCTTTGCCTAGGGTGCCTAGTTGGCTTGGCCCGCCGCTCTTTTCACTCTTTGGTAAATATAATCTCAAACATTTAAGTTCAAAAATAATCACAATCAAGTTTTTTTTTGCAGCAACAAATTCAAATTGCTGTAAAAACAAACAACACATCAACTGAATTAAATGCTTATTTTCCATAAACAAAATTATGAACTCCTACCTTCTTTTAGGTCTCCTTTAAACATCTGATCTCTCATACGTTTATATTCTTGTAATATTGCAACCTGGAAAAATAAAAGAACCATTCCCATCCACTCAACACAGCATTGCGGAAACAATCACTGTAATAGCTAATATCCTTGTATTAAGTAACTGGGGTACGTTAGGCCTTATATATTTACATATGCAAAAACACAAAGAGAACTGAGAATACTGAGAGAGGTTTTTTATGCTCAGCTGATGAGGGCAAGCAATACAAACCTTACCAAACTACGAGCCAAGTGGCAACGGGACCTTCCCCCAGCTTGCCCAGGACCAATGGGATGACATTTGAAGGGATCAGCAGCAGCAGGGACAGACTAACACAACTGAAATACCCCCACCGTATCAATGTTGCACCCCAAAGACTACACAAAATGAACCCAGACATAGGACAAGAATGCCCCAGATGCCATCACTCCCCGGCTGGCTTCCTGCATATGGTGTGGAGTGGCTTACGGGCACAACGCTTTTGGGGGAAAATAGCAAACATTATAAGGGACAGAACAAACCTAGTACTCCAGTTAGACCCAATAATAATACTGCTAAATCAGGTAGAAGACTTATCGCCCAAAAGGGCTGAAAGAACATTACTCCTTATACTATTCATGTATGCCAAAAAAAAACGATTGCTCTATGCTGGAAATCACCCAAATTTGCAGCATGGGAATCTATGATTATCAAAGCTGAAATACGCTGCGTTTTTTACTATTTTGCACTATTAGCACCATGGAAACGGGATTTGCTACGTCACCAGTACTAGGCTGAAAATCGCCATAGTCAGGGGCTGTGTGGGCTGGGGTTCTCCTAATTTCTTCTATTTTTATTAGCCATTCCTTGACTGTTGGGGAGGAGGAAGACTTCCATTTCTGAGGAATCAGCGATTTTGCTGCTTGCAGGAGATGTAAGGTAAGTGGATCTGATAATGTGTCTTCTTTTTCAGGTACAACGTAAAGTAATATGGTGGGTGCACTTTATATTGTAATAAGTTGCTGTGTTACCTTGTGTATTATATCTAATATCCCTTTCCAATAGTTTTTCACTTCTGGGCACGTAAGCCAGATATGGGTGTGCGTGCCTTCTGATTTGTTACACCTCCAGCACAGTGGGGAGCTATTAGGGTATATTCTATGTAATTTGGCAGGTGTGTGGTGCCCGGGGCGTTTTTAGGCTGAGAAAAAACGCAGCGTAAAAACGCCACATGTGGCATCAGCCTTACATACATAAAGGAGGGGGTGCCCTCAAAAATTTTATAAAATATGGGCAACATGGATAGATGCAGAACCCCCCTAAGACTTGCAAGCTGGGGAAGGCCCCACTTCCAAACCCCCCCTGAACAGCCTCTACACCTAAATACAAAGTAAAAAGTATAATAACAATATCTCAGTTGTTCCTTGGATGGTATGAAAATAGACGTGAAGTTAAGGTTAAATGACGAATAATATATGTATCAATAAAGAAGATATTGTTACAATGTTTATTTTATTTACTTTTTGTACAATAAGCAAAATGAAACTGGTAACAATATACTGCAAACTGTACACTTAAACTCAATAAAAGAATTGTTAAAAAAAAACAGAGTTTGTAGCAAATGTGTTTGAATAATAACATTGTTTTATAATATAAACTACTAAATAACAAATGGCATTTGTGGGTCAGTACTGACAGGGGGTCATTAACAAGAGAAGTAAAGGGCAAACTATGGATTCCCAAACTTCATCGGAGAGAAGAAAGGCAAAACAATGATAAAAGATTTAAAAACAATCTTACTTTTGTAGAGGTATCAGTGCCTGCAAATGGCCCATTTCGGTTCTCAGTATCACATAAAACTGGACAAGACAATTTAGAGATATTTAAACTCAGTATAGAAGCCACTTATCTTATTATCAATTTCATTTAGAATTCCCAAAACAATGGTACTGGCACAGACTGTGTGTATGCAAAGTGCCACATTATAAAGGAACTACAGGTAAAGCTGTATTATTCTTATCTTTAACGTTTTCTAGGGCTCATTTAAAAACACTGGGTCAATTTGCACCTGGGCAGTAACCCATAGCAACCAATCAGTGATTAGCTTTTTTGAGCCAGCTGTAAGTAGAATGATGAAATTAAACATGTGACTGGTTTCCATAGGTAAATGCCCAGAAGCAAATTTGTGTTTGTGTTTATAAATGAGCCCTTCTATGGTTATTTAGACTTCAGAATAGACAATGGAATAAATAAAATGACGTATTTAACAACATGAATCAATATTTCTAGAGAGAAGTATGGGGAAACCTCTGTTCAAGAGATGCAGTGGAATTCAGGGATTTGGCTGGATCTTTGCTCTTTTTGCAAGACTTGGATATAATCTCATATTTTTTGCATTTTGCCAAACAAAATTTGAACTTGCATTTGAGCTTCATCCTGTTGAAAGGAAGGGTACCCTAAGAGAAATAAGCTTCCAAAAAATGTGGCTGAAAGTGCTTTGTTTTATATACTAAATTTACTGAAGCAGCCTAGAGATTCAGCGATCCTATAACAGTAATAATTCAGGCCTTCAAAGTTGTGCACAGGAGCTCCTCATCTTGGATTTTATGGCACTGAACATGCTCAGTGTGCTCTGGGCAGCTGCTGAGACGCTAAGCTTAGGGGTTGTTGCAAATAAACAGAAAATTTGGTTTTCATGTCATATAATGTGATGCTACAGGGCTAATGATTAAATTCTGAAGCAGAATACACCAGCTTCTGAGCTGCCATGTAATGTGAATCTAAACAAAATCAGCCTTGTACTGTGACTTTTATATTCTATATACACAGTACTGTATACACAGGCATCTTCTTAGGCACAGATATTCCCTGCTAAAGGGCTGTGGTTGCCTTGGGCTGGTACAGAAGCACACAAGATAATGTGCGGCACTTCTACCCTAATTATTTGTTAAGTTTCAATTCACCTTTAAACACTGATCTTTTTGTCCTTAGTTTTAATAAATAGTTTTATAAAGAAAATTCAAATTTCAGGGGCAATTCCTACACCTGTACTGACTTTCCGGGCACCCAAGCCATACTGCACCCCAGCTGACCTTCTTACCCTGAATATGAGTGCAGAGATCTTATTGATTGGGTTGTTTGGCCCAATGACCTGAATAACTAAAGCCACAGAGGCCATGCAATGTGATCACCTATGTGTGTATAGTGCTCTGGTTATGAGAAAGCTGTAGCTAATCTATAATAGTATGATATCTACATAGTAGTTCACCCCATAATAAACAACCTAAAGCTTGTAATCTAAATTAATGTGTGGAATTAAACAGAGGAATAACTAGTTTGGTTGCCACATTAAAGGTGGCCATACATGGACTGGCTGTCAGCTGTTAGCTGGCAATTCCACTCCTTTAGTCTGGATATCAGCCTACCCGGCCAATATGTGGCTGAACATTGGGCAGATATTGATTGAACAGGTTTAAAGATCTTGTCAGAGTGATGACCATGTCAGTTTGTGATGCAGTCCTTGGATGGCCTGTATACCTGTTGTAATTCTCAAGGTGGGCATATCAGGGAAAGATCCATTTGGTAACCTCACTAAAGGAGCGGATCTTTCAATGTATGGGCAGCTTGAGATAAATGTAACTGTACCCAAGGTGTAAGCTCTGTGATTTGTCATTGGCACGTGTGGCATAATAATAGTGTCAGCACAGTCTGCCTCATTCCTGCGCCGGGGCACTTTTTAAATTGCTCTCTACAATTATCTGAAAGAATCTTAAACTAGTTAAACCCAAACATTCAAGGTTATAGTGTCCAGTCTGTGAGATGTATACTCTTTCGGAGAATTTTGAATTGAAATAAATATTTATTACCTGCACTGACTTCAGAACCTCCGCTTGGTACAGAATTTGATGGATGAGAGTCATTTTCTGGTGTTACTATCAATAAAGAAATATATCCATATATTTATTATCTATTTATTTTACAGCTGTTCCTACAACAACTGTAATTATACAATAACCAATGTACCTACTTTCCTTCCTTCTGGCTACTGGCACTACTGGCATTCATGAGAATGGAAATGGCCCGGCACTGCTTGTCAAAGGCAGTTTTCAGCTCACAAGAATTAACATTTGAGCAATAATAACAATTTTTTTATTTAAAGTTACAGATTCTTAAGTCAAATACAGTGTCTCATATGAACAGTATGAGACATTGCTCAAAAAAAGGGTACTTATGAAGGTAAATGCAAAGAAGTGATGTTTACAGAAAGGCTTTCTGTAATTTGGATCAGCATACTTAAATATAAGAATGCTTAAGGATAAGTATACTTAAAATATTAAATAAATTCCTAAAACTTGAATTATTTGCTTAAAAGGGACTGCATGGGAGATAGCCTTCAGGCAATTCACAGCTTTGTGGGTATCAATGATAAGAGATTTCATACCTGTATTATACAATATATAACAGTGATAACAGGGTTACAATCAGAGCGAAATCTAGTATAAATAAATCTAAAGCAACTGGACTTGTTTAGTAATCATTGAAGACGTTTCACTACTCATCCGAGCAGCTTCTTCAGTTCAACTGACTGGTATGGGAAGTCCTAGCATATATACTCTTCCACTAATCCAATCACAATGGCACTTTGTAACTCTTCAGAGGCGACATCTGAAACTCACAGAGGTGTGAATGCTGTGGAGTTACTTTGAGAGGATTACCAAAGTATCATGCAACTCTTCAAACAGGTGTTACTTTTTGGAGTTGCATACCAGTCAGTTGAACTGAAGAAGCTGCTCGGATGAGTAGTGAAACGTCTTCAATGATTACTAAACAAGTCCAGTTGCTTTAAATTTATTTATACTAGATATACCATGACCTGGATGAATGAAAATCTTCATAGACAATCAGAGCGAAACACATCCATCCTTTCAGCAAGTAGGATAAACGACTGTCTTTTGGTTTCATTATACCACAAGCCTTTAGTTTTTAAAGAGGTAGCTCAACTTTAATACTGACTTTTAGTATGAAGTAGTGAGTGCCAATTTGCAATTGGTCTTCATATTTTATTACTTGCAGTTTGTTAATTATTTAGGTTTTCATTCAGCAGCTCTCCAGTTTGGGATTTCAGCAGCTATCTGGTTACTAGGGTCCAATTTAATAGCAACCAGGCAGTGGTTTGAAAGAGAGGCACGAATATGAATAGAGGAGGGCCTAAACAGAAATATAAGTAATAAAAAGTAGCAACAACAATAAAATGATATCCTTACAGAGCAATAGCTTTGAAATCTGGAAAGAGTCAGAAAAGGAATGCAAATAATTTAAAAACTATAAAAAATGAAGACCAATTGAAAACCTGCTAAGAACAGGCCATTCTACAACACACTAAACGTTAACCTGAAGGTGAACCACCCCTTTAAAAGATACAAGAAAAGGGGTTTTTCTGACACTACAAGCAAAGAATACTGGATAAAGCATTAAATTAAAAAGTGAAAAACAGTGGGTCAGATAATTATCATACAAAAACACTAAGGGATATATTTATAATGCTGTGTAAAAAGTGGAGTGAAGCATGAGTGTTGCCTAGGGCAACCAATCAGCAATTGGCTTTTAACAGTTAGAAAACCAAAGCAAAGCATCTGATTGGCTGCTATGAGCAACATCACCAATAATGTTCTACTCCACTTTTTACACAGCATGATAAATATACCCCTTTATGTGGAACTATATTAAGGATTTCTTCATGTATAATTTCCTCGTGCAGGATTGCCTTGTCCCAAACAGGACTGGCTGCAATGTAAAGTTAATAACATATAGGAGTTGAGGTGTAAAACTTTAACATATCCATATAGATCTGAAACCGTTAAGCTAAACTAACCAAACAAGCACAGATTACACACCTAAATCAGAAGTAGCAGGAGCCCTTGGTCCACTAGGAGAACTTGGACACTCTCCCACTAACGGCCTATGGACTTGGGATGAGTTTGCATGTTGTGCCGCAGTTGTGTTCCTTATATTGGAGAAGCAGCTGCTCTGTGCCGCAGTTGTGTCTTTAGTCCTGGGAGACCTTGTACTTTGTGCCACAGCTGTATTACTGCACTGTGCCGCTGGTGGGAAAGAGTCTGCACTTTGCGAGGTGCATGGTGCCTGCATCACCTGTGGTACTTCTATGCTTTTTATATCAAGATTAAGCAGAGCCTTCTGTGGCGATGTGCAGTTCCCTTCAGGGAAACATTTAGGTTGTTCTTTTGACCTGTTATTTGCTCTAGAAAAGTCCAGGGATTGCTCTGCTGATATGTCCTCCACTAAAGGACTGCTATTCATTCCCAGAATGTTCAAGCTTGACTCTGCTGATTGCGTATCTTCTACTCCAGTACCCATAGATTGCTCCAGGGACACGGCAGGTGGTCCCACAGGCCGTGCTACACCTTCATGATGGGAGCCCCCAACACACTGCTTGTTGGACTGTAGGTCTCCCTTAGATGAGCTTGTAGGTTGTGTCATTCTAATGCTCTTCACATCAGGGGAATTTCTGCTTTGTACCACTGATATGCCTTGTGCATTGGGTGAGATTGTACTGCATGGGTTTGTTTCATTATAGCAATTTTCACTCTGTGATGTTGATATGTTTTCTACACGAGCAGAGCATTCGGGGCCCTCAGCTAAATTGTTATCCACTGGCTTTTTCTTTTTAATAGAATCGTCTGTGGAGGTACCATCTGTACTGACAGGAATAGCATTCTGCTCAGCTGCTGTGTCTCCATCATTCAACCCCTCATTCTGTAAATAAAAATAGGTATTAATAAGTTAAACTTGAGCCTTTTAGATTTAAAATAGAAAAGGTAAGAAACATAGCAGTGCAGCACGCCCCTGCCCGACCCTCATTTTAGTGCTATCCCATTGTAAACACAGCGCTGCGGAATATGTTGGCGCATTATAAATAAATGTTAATAATAATAATAAATAAACTTTACAGTATTTAGCCAGATGCAGATATCATATTATTAGCCAGTTCCTGAGCATACAGTGATAACCGCACACCTAACAATATATTTTATTTGTTTTCATCTGATATCAGCCTAGGCTTGGAAGAAATGTCCATTTTAATAATCAGGCTGTGATTTGGCTTCAAATCATTCACACAGCTAAAATGAATATAAATTACACACTTTAATTTATGGTAAATATTTACATACATGTTGACTGGCAATGTTTAAGCTGGAATCTTGAGAAAGACTGGAAAGTGACCCTGAAACACATTAAATGTAAACCTTAGAAAATGATGTTTAATAGGGGTATTCAGTGAGAGTTGTTGCATTGTACAGTAAATCGGAACACGAATAAGAATATAGACATTTATCACTATAACCTCATAGACAATAGTACGGCATATAGCACCAGTGTTTGATATGAATTTATCTTTTATTATACTATAAATACACAACACATTAATAAGCATTCATGATTCTGAGGTGTATGTGAGCTTATTAACTAGGCCACGTTTTCAAGCCACACAAAGTAAATTATGTTACAGTTTATATGCAGAATAATTTATACTTACACATCTGAAATAACATCCTCTGGTCTTGTGAGCTAATATCTTCCTGTTTGCAAAGCAAATATCATAAATCAGATTTGGTTATGCACATACCTAAATCCACTCTTTCGCATCTGTTAATATGAAAAAAATTGTCTACAAGCTTCCCCACCCCCCCCCAAATAAAGCAGGAGAAGTGGAACACTGGATCTTTGCCAGAACCTTACAGAACAAAGTGGAGTGAAGCCAGTTAGTTGTGTACATACCAATAAGATAGTAACGTGGGGTGCAAGTGGAGAATTCTGGTACCTTCCAACCAGTAAGATATATATAGAGACAGTGCTGCGTACCTAAGTAGCGCTTTATAAATAAAGATATACATACATACAAAAGGCATAAATCCACTTGCAATACAAAAAGAGTATTTCAAGTGGATTTATGCCTTTTGTCTCTAAAGTTAGTTGTGTACAATTACAATGAGCCTGCCATCACTACAGTGCCAAGCACTGACTCACACTGACACCCCCTAACAATTATTATTTGTTATTATTTATATAGCGCAATCAATTCACACAGTGCTTTACAGAGTAAAGGGGTACAAAAGACAGAACAGTTGGCTAAACAAACCCCTTTCATGGTTTGGACGGATGAATGTTATCAAAATGAACATAATACCTAGGATACTATACATATTCCAAACCTTCCCCCTACACATCCCAGAATCCATATTAGATTCAATCCAAGCTACTATCACTAAATTTATATGGCAGGGCAAAAAACCCAGACTTCGCTACAAAACACTAACAAAAGACAAAACACAAGGAGGTGTATCACTACCCGACTGTAGAACATACTACTTAGCCTCTGTACTGGGGCGAATCATTGACTGGTCTCATCATGCAGACACCAAGTTGTGGACTGCAATAGAGCAACAGTCAACACATAGGGCCCGATTCACTAAAGTCCGAAATTCATATTTACTGTCATTTATTAACAGTAAATATAGTGCTCCACGTGGCTAAACAAAGCTAATCACTGATCAGTTCTTTTTTTTTTTCTTTTAATTATCTTTATTGAATTTGCTGACAATTCAACAAATATTTTAATATTGCTATATCCAGAAGAGGGTAAAATACATCTTTTATATGAATAAAACACAACCAACCCGTGACCTACTTTATAAGTCGCCTTCTTAATGCTCAATATATTACTGCCCATGTGCAAATTTGCTCAGTGTAGGTAAATGAATAGCATTTGGGTGAAATAAAGTAATGGTTATTTGTTATAAGGAAGCATAGAGTAAACACATGACAGGAAGGGCATATCATCACAGGCAGGGGCTACAGGGTCCAGGATACATAATGTTACAGCAGGTGCTCTGCCAAAACCCTGTTTGGGATAGTGCTGCATACCACCCATTTGGTTATAGTTTGCAAAATATTTCTCTTGTTTTAGAGGTGACCTGGCTTAACCCCTTAAGTGCCAGCAGAATTTGACATTTCGGTTCCCCTCAGTGCCAGACGTTTTGTAAACATTCTGTGCTCTCTCAATTTAGGGGCTTTTACTGGGGGCAGGGTTAAGTTTAGGTAGGCAAACTATATATTGTTTTTTTCAGGAGAACCTGAGCTTTCCAAATCTGCCTGAGTTTTTGTGTATTTCCATTTCTGGAACAAGATTTAGAGGTTGAAATACAAAAAAAAAAAAAATATGCTATTTTTCATGATATAGGGATTTATACCAGAAACATATTTTATTTTATGGACAAAAATTCAACTGATTTGGAAAGCCTCATGTCTCCCGAACGTGCCAATACCTGATATGTATAGTTTTATTGAGATTTCTGACTTCTATAGATCAAAAACTCCAAAGCCAAAAATCCTGGAACATTAGGTTTACCCCAGGAAACCATATATTTTTGAAAAGTACACATACTGACGAATCCAAAATGGGTAACTATGTCTTCCAACTCCTAAGTACCAAACGGCAATCCTTTACTGAATTTAGCATTTTCTATAAAAAATTAAGAAAATTCTAAAAAATCGCCTCAAATCTTCCACTTTCAAGCATCATATCTCCCACATAATATTAGGTACCAAGAAAATATATCCTAAATATGAAAGCCAAGGGTCCACTGAATGGTTTGATGCCCATTGTGCATAGGATCACTAATGTATCTGGCATTTAGAGACCCCATAAGGAAGTTCTTGCATAGAAATTGCCCCAGGTCTCTCTAGCTACTGAAAATTCAACACGTTTAATGCATTTTCTGTGGGGCAAAAACACAAAAAAATAGATTGTACCCCCAAAACCATACCCTTTTGTAAAGTACACATTCGGGCGAATTCAAAATTGGTACCCATGTCTTTCTACTCCAAACTACAGATTAGCAATGCTTTCCCAAAATTGCCAGTTTTGATGAAATACCTAAAAATCACATCAAATCTTCCACTTTCAAGCACCTTATCTCCCACATAACATTAGGTACCAAAAGAACACACCCTAAATATGAAAGCCAAGGGTCCACTGAACAGTTTGATGCCCATTGTGCATAGGATCACTGATGTATCTGGCATTTAGAGACCCCATAAAGAAGTTAGTGCATAGAGATTGCCCCAGAGGTCTCTTTAGCTACTGAAAATTCAACACATTTACTGCATTTTCTGTGGGGTAAAAACACAAAAAAATACATTGACCCCCCAAAACCATATATTTTTGGAAAGAACACATTCGGTCGAATTCAAAATTGGTACCCATGTCTTTCTACTCCAAACTACAGAGTCGCAATGCTTTCCCAAAATTGCCAGTTTTTATGAAATACCTGAAAATCACATCAAATCTTCCACTTTCAAGCACCTTATCTCCCACATAACATTAGGTACCAAGAAAACACACCCTAAATATGAAAGCCAAGGGTCTGCTGAATAGTTTGATGCCCAATGTGCATAGGATCACTGATGTATCTGGCATTTAGAGACCCCAAAATGAAGTTAGTGCATACAAAGTGTATACGTTGCAATATAAGCTACCGGCATGTGCATTATGTGCCAGAAAGACCCCCTAACAGTACGGAGACCCTAGAAAACTATACATTTTCCGAAAGTACACATTCTGACAAAACAAAAATGGGTAAATACATCTTTCTACTGCAAACTACCAAACTACAAAGCTATGCTAAACAGAACGGTTTTTATGACATTTCTGAAAATTGTCACAAAGCTTGCAGTTTACCCCATTATGTACCCCCACATTTTGTAACGTATCAACATAAAACATTCTAAATGTGAACGCCAGGGGTTTACTGAACAGTTTGATGCCCTATATGCATAGATTTACCAAACTATGTGGGGTACAGGGGCACCTAAATATAAATAGTGCATATGAATTTTCACATAAGACGCTCCGGCTCGTGCAAATTTTGCACCCGGTATGTGTATTATGTGCCATAAGACCCCCTAACAGTACCAAGACCCTAGAAAACCATATATTTTCCGAAAGTACACATTCTGACAAAACAAAAATGGGTAAATACATCTTTCTACTGCAAACTACAAAGCTAGGCTAAACAGAATGATTTTTATGACATTTCTGATAATCGTCACAAAGCTTGCATGTTGCCCCATTATGTACCCCACATTTAGTAACATACCAACATAAAACACTGTAAGTATGAATGCCAGGGGTCTACTGAACAGTTTGATGCCCAATATGCATAGATTTACCAAACTATGTGGGGTACAGAGGATGCCAAATTGAAATACAGCAGACAAAATGTCCATGTGCAAAGACAAGTAATAAAGAACAATGTGAAATGCAATAAAATTGATAAAAATAAAAAAAAATCACTAAAATCATTTTTTTTTGCCTAATAATATCTGCGATCAGAATAACAGTTTGAGTATTTTTGGCTTGGGCAAATAAGTTTTACAAACAAAGTCAAACGAACAACAATTATGCATAACTGAAAATGCAATAAAAGGCTAAAAATGCAATAAAATACCTAAAAATGCACCAAAATCACAGAAAATGTAGTAGAAACAAGAAAATAATACACAAAAGGTATTGCGCAGTGCAGTTAGTGAATACACTATCCGCAATGGCAATTAAATATTTTTTTCAGGCAAGAATAAAAACGATGCGATAAAAAATAAAATTACAAAATTGTGTAAGTGTGTGTGTACTAGGTAAAATGTGTTTTGTGTGCATGTGTGTGTGTGTGCAAGTAAGTGTGAGTGCTGTAAGTGCTGTGAATGTGTGAAACCCCCCAACCCCCCCCCCAAAAATGTATGTGTGTGTGTGTAAGTGTAAGTATAAGTGTGTATTAGTGTAATAAGTGTGTGATTGTGTGTCTGTGTGTGTATTTGGCACTTACCTGGACAGAAGAAGCTGAGGATCTGCAGGAGAGACACCAGCAGACACAGCAGCTGCAGTCCATGTGAGTGGGTGGTGCAGGAACGCACAAATTTAGGGGTGGCAAAAAGCATTTAAAAAAAAATCACAAACTTGCAATCCAGATACCATGAGCCATCTAATACACACAAATAATTGAATGTGTTCATTTAAGATAAGGGCTAAAACCTGAATAATGAGTTGAATATCAGCCAGCCTTAAAAGTGGCATGGCCTTAAGCATTATAAGCCATATTTAGCCTATAGTAGAGCAGGGCATATATCCTCGGTATTTTAAAAGACAAGGAAAAGTTAATTATATGGTTCACAGACATGGTAGGCATCGCATCACCATCTAACTTGCCTTATTCAGGGATCCCCTGGGAATGTTACTATATTGCCAATGTACCAGCTGACTTGGACTACTGGCAGATTAAATGTTCAAACCCGCCCAATCAACGAACCAAGGGATATCCATAGTACATAAAGGGGATGTAAAACCATTTTTTAAAATACATTTATAGATTCTTAGCACTAAATTCTACAACTTTGTAATAAAAGTCTGTTAAAAATGTTGTACCTGTTCTGAGATAGAAGTGATCATTTCTGCTTTCCTTTCTCTCCCTTGATCGCAATCCCCCTTGAAGTTCAGGGGCCCCTGCCCAACCTACTCACATGTGATTAATTGGCAGCCACTTTGATGCTTAACTGTTAGACAGGGGTCAAGGGTGTTTAATCCTCACATATCTATATATTTGTTCTGGAATTGCTGCCCCTCAGAGCACCAGGGAGTAGGATGGGCAGCGGTCACTGAACTTCCAGGGGGAACATATAATGTTGTACAATTTTATTGGCATGTGTATGACCATCTTAACATTCCTAAAGAAGACCGGTTCAAGGACGTGGGCATTCTCATTGGTGGTTGTTTCTTACAGCTCCTGGAGATCAAAGAATTAGAGAAAGGAGCAGGAGAATGTTGGAAGACCAGGACTGAAAGGTGTCATTAATGTGGCCATTAAAATCACAAAATAATTGGAGGGTTTTCAGTGCAGAGAAGAAAGGACAGCCATGATTCGAAGCCAAGGGAAAATGTAGTAGTGGATGTGGTGCAAGGTCTTCTAATAACAGCTACACGAGCATGGGGGGGTGGAGTAGCAGAACTGCATATACTGCAAAAGAAGGAACTGAGAAGGAGGGATGAGTTTAAAGATAACAACAAGACAGGAAACCTTATCTATAAAGGGGAAAAGGCTGCATGACAGGCCATCTTTGGATTCATAATCATTGCAGTAGAAATGCCCCACAGCTCTGGTTGACAGCAATCCTTGCAGTTCAGTTCTAATGACATAAACCAATTATGTGCAATCTGAGCCCACAAATGTTATATCTTCAACCAATTAAGGAGGTGTCTTGCACAACAAAGCAACATTTGGATGTTCTTTCATGTAATTACCTGAGAACTTGCTTCCACGTTCGAAGCTCTCTTCTTCCTTTGCTTTTTCTTCAAGTCACCTTTAGATGAGAAACAATTACAATAACAATTTTTATGAGAAATAACAATATAAATTTGGTAGATTTTGGTAATGCTGTTAGATTCAGTCCAGAGATAATTCCTTATTTTACTACCTTTACACAACATGTGGGCAAGCAAAAGTACTGGAAGGTCTAAAAGTGTTCTTTCTCTGAGGTTTCCTACTGTTCAGATGCAGCATATCCATATCATTACCCTCCCCGTTTCCCTCTGTGTCAGGGCCGGAACTAGGGGTAGGCAGAAGAGGCAGCTGCCTAGGGCGCAACGATTTAGGGGCGCCAGACAGGAGCCTCTCCTGCCTACCCCTAGTGCTAATTTGTCATTGCCTCCGCCGCTTGTCATTAGCGGCGGAAGCAATGACCGACTAACCACCCCGCCCCCCTGCACCTCCTCCTGTGCATTAACGCGCATGCGCCGTTCGGGGGGCGGGGAGGTGGGCGGAGTTGGCCGACCGGGTTGCCTAGGGCGCCCGGTCGGCTTGGCCCGCCCCTGCTCTGTGTTACCTGTGCATTGGCTCCTCAGTTCTGCCCATTGTGTATCAATGAACCCCTGGTATCTGCACTATTTTGCAGCTTGACTTGCTCTCTTTGGATATAAGACCATGACCTGACTTGTCTAATTTGGTGTCTTCATATTCCTGGCTTAGCTGGGAGCCTCCTCTGGCTTCTGACAATGTTCTTCATCAGCTTCCCTTCCCCTACCCCTTCCAGCATCATCCACTGTCCTCTGTTTTTACTGCTCTCTCTTATTTTACAGACCACTGTGTTCTATTTCCACATTATTCTCTAATCGTTGCTACTCCATTGCACTTTCCAGTTTCAACTGCCTCATTCCCCGTTATCCAATTCCCAGTTTTTACTATGCCTGTACCTCACTAGTTACAACCTGAGCTATATTTGCCATATAGGCACTCAAGGGGCCGTGCCTAGGGTGGCAGCGTCAGGGGGAAAATTAAAACATGAAGAAAAAAAGAAAATGCCGTTGGATACTCAAAACATTACAATGCATCTCGTTTCCATAGCATAGTACTTACGTAAAGACACTGGATGAAGTAACACAGGTTGTGAACTCAATAAGGATTCGCTTAATTCGCCTTCACTCGATGATCTACACAAAATGAAAAAGCAAGTAAATGTTATAAATGACACCTGGCTCAAATTATAGGCAGTATAAAATATGAAAACCACTGCAGTTGCCCAGAGCAGATTAAAGGAACAGTAACACCCAAAAATAGAAAGTGTTTTATAGTAATTAAAATATAATGTACTGTTGCCCTGCACTGGTAAAACTGGTGTGTTTGCTACAGAAATGTTACTTTAGTTTATATAAATACCCTGCTGTGTAGCCACGGGGGCAGCCATTCAAGCAGGAAAAAAGGAGAAATGGCACAAGTTACATAGCAGATAACAGATAAGCTCTATAGAATATCATGGGGCTTTATCTGTTATCTGCTAAGTAACCTGTGCCTTTTCTGCCCCAATGGCTACAGCAGCATTGTATATATGAACTATAGCAGCCTTTCTGAGGCAAACACATCAGTTGCACTAGAGCAGGGCAATAGTGCGTTATATTGTAATTACGTTTATACACTTTCATATTTTAGCGTTACTGTGCCTTTAAATGTTACTTTAATTTTCCAGCTTTCAGTTGGCTAAACTAATTGCTGATTGGCTCCATGTGGACTGGCCAAATTTAGCAGCTCTTTAATAAATCAGCCCCTGCAAGCACCTGCCTAGGGCGCAACGGTGGGGGGGCACCAGGCAGGTACCTCTTCTTTGACCTACCTCTAGTTCCGTACCCTTTTCCCCCACTGCAGTGGCCCTGGCAACCCCCTTGCGCAGACGCGCATTCACACGGGTGGGTGGATGCTGGTTAGGGCGGGCCAAGCCGACCAGGTTGCCTAGGGCCGGCTTGGACCGGCACTGGCTAAATGGCACAAGTAAGAGCTAAACTACACAGGAAATATTATAGGATGGTGTCAGATCGACAGATCTTATCCTGCCAGCGACATGTATTTGTATGGCTTAAAAAATAATGGGACTGATAAAAAAAAAATCTGATGTGTAAATTAGATGGAAGCTTTTCCATCCAATGGGGCACGCCTTTTAGAAGGAAACACGGCATGCTGTGCCTGCATCCGACAAAATAAAATCTGATGGGCCTCATTTTTCTCTTATTGAAATACATTGATGCTGGATGTAGATGCAGGAACAAAACCCACCATCCAACTTTATCTAATCCAACTTGCATTACAGCTGCAGGGATCAGACTTTGTAGCATCCTACATAACCTCATGCTGTTGTGTAACAAGATTTTGTGAGTCAGATAAAGTCTGATGAATATCTCCCGTGTAGTTTAGTCCTTACTTGTTCAGCATCAGAGCGAGAGGGGAAAGTTGGGCACCCCAGGATTACACTGTATTCTATATAATAACCAATATCTCTACATCCAACATAAAGTGTTTCCTGGTTGAAGCTCATACAGGTATGGGATTTATTATCTTGGGATGCTGTAAATTTGCTTTGCTTTGTAAATGTATACCTTTCTGTAAATCTATACCTTATCTGTTATTTAATTGATCTTGTTCAATTATAAATGATTTATTAGATATTTATAATCCAAACATAAGTTCCCAAAGAATTTGTATTGTATATCTGTTAAAATTTCTGCCATTGCTTTCAGGTTTTGTCTTTCTCCATCTTTGTCCCACGATTGTGTTGGGAACCTACTCACACTTGGGTTGAACTTTTTGTCTTTCAAATGGAATTATCAGTTTTCAAGTCTTAGAAGTTAAGAAGAAACAAATGAAGTATCTCACCGATCACATGATGTATCATGAGAAGTTCCCTAGTTTAAAAAAAAGAGAAAAAAGAAATTGAGGACAGGTGTTTCTTCAGTGCCTGCTAAGTGAAAGCAACTGCCTATCCAAAGGGAGAGGTACTTTGGGGCAGGTAGCGCTACCTGGGGGAACTAAAGAACTCTTGGGGTAGGAACTTTACCAGAGACTGAACTGGGCGAGGGTATTTCTACCAGTAGTGGAGTTTGGGACTGTGCCCTAGGAGGGACTGAGCCCGGAGTTGGCTAATCCACACGGGATTGCTAAAGCAGGGTCCATACTGTTTGTATTTTATAGTTATTCAACTTTTATCTTTGCTGCAAAACTGTGTGTGATTATTTCCTATTGGAATTCCCCTGAGGGGTGCTCCTCTGTGTCCACTAGGTGGAGGCACTGCGCTAAAATCCCAGTTCCCAGTATTTTTCATATATGCATATAGTCTACTGAAACAGGCACAGCCTAGAAGAAGGAGTGTAGGTGTCTTCTGATATCTTTGGCCTTATTTACTAGTTAGCAAAGTTCAATTGCAAGTGATGTGTGCACCCTATACTTTGGGCACAAGTGTGCTGCGCCTATTGACACAGGGCACTTAGTGAACCCAGGAGCTACAGTCTGGTCAGAAGGTGGCGGTAGCTCCAGGGTTCCCCTGCGTCAATAGGTGGAGCAGCACCTGATCCAGAACTTAAGGCAGGATGGACTCAGTGACAAGCCTAGCGCAACTATACTAAAGTGCGAAGATACAAGAACCTTTAATGAAAGTGGTTTTAAGAGCAACTGACTGGGGGGGAATTGTGGGGACTGCAACGTTGCTTGCGGACTTAAATGAGCACTTTTACATTTCTAATTAGTAAAGTGCAAACATTAACACTCTACAAAACAGTATCCAGCGATACTGAGCAAAGCTCCCTTCTGCCTGCCATCGTACTTCCCCCAGCTGTCAGCTCAGACATTTACTGCAGGCGGCTTGACTTTTAACACTTCATTCTTAGGTTTGAGCACAACCAAAGAGTTTGTCATTAAAGGGGAAAATATTCACACAAATAATAAAATTAGCATTTTGCAATTTAATATTCTTTGTTATACAGTTACTGCATTGCGAGTGGGGATTGAACACTTATGCAAACAGCATTTTAATATTTTTTTAATAAAACATTTCTAACAAAAAACATTTTACATTAAAAAACTAACTTTGTGCTTCCGAGCTGTAAAATAAAAGTATCACAGATCATTGTTTACCCTGTAGGATTAAGAATGACAGATAAAATAAGCTTAGCTAGACAAAGGAATCAACTTTACAGTTTTATGCCAGCTGGGTAGTAGCCAGCACTAGAAAAAGTACTATATAAAAAGTGGGGTTTGGGGGTGCGCCTCATACCTGCACAGGTAGCGGAACTTCGTCTGCATCCTGATTTTCATTTTCGGTCACCATGGCTAAAATGTTAGAGGAAAAAAATAAACTGCATTTCAAGATAAAACATACCATCTGTGTGTTTCACATTAATAAAACTATTAGAATGCACATTAAGTTACAAAAATCATATTTGTAACGTCATCTGTAATATGGAGCTTTTTATCTTTAATAAATATGATAAAATATTGGGCTGATTTGTTTTGCTAGCAAAACTCAGCAAACACTATATTTAAGTGGTCAGAACAACGTACTTTCCTTCATAAACATAGATGTGGTATTGCCAGTTTGTACCTAGCCTCCCGTCATCTGGTAGCTTCATACAGACATGGGTGAGTACCTAGCCTCCCATCATCTGGTAGCTTCATACAGACATGGGTGAGTACCTAGCCTCCCGTCATCTGGTAGCTTCATACTGACATGGGTGAGTACCTAGCCTCCCATCTGGTAGGTTCATACTGACATGGGTGAGTACCTAGCCTCCCGTCATCTGGTAGCTTCATACTGACATGGGTGAGTACCTAGCCTCCCATCTGGTAGCTTCATACTGACATGGGTGAGTACCTAGCCTCCCATCTGGTAGGTTCATACTGACATGGGTGAGTACCTAGCCTCCCGTCATCTGGTAGCTTCATACTGACATGGGTGAGTACCTAGCCTCCCGTCATCTGGTAGCTTCATACTGACATGGGTGAGTACCTAGCCTCCCATCTGGTAGCTTCATACTGACATGGGTGAGTACCTAGCCTCCCATCTGGTAGGTTCATACTGACATGGGTGAGTACCTAGCCTCCCGTCATCTGGTAGCTTCATACTGACATGGGTGAGTACCTAGCCTCCCATCTGGTAGCTTCATACTGACATGGGTGAGTACCTAGCCTCCCGTCATCTGGTAGCTTCATACTGACATGGGTGAGTACCTAGCCTCCCGTCATCTGGTAGCTTCATACTGACATGGGTGAGTACCTAGCCTCCCATCTGGTAGCTTCATACTGACATGGGTGAGTACCTAGCCTCCCGTCATCTGGTAGCTTCATACTGACATGGGTGAGTACCTAGCCTCCCGTCATCTGGTAGTTTCATACTGACATGGGTGAGTACCTAGCCTCCCGTCATCTGGTAGCTTCATACTGACATGGGTGAGTACCTAGCCTCCCGTCATCTGGAAGCTTCATACAGACATGGGTGAGTACCTAGCCTCCCGTCATCTGGTAGCTTCATACTGACATGGGTGAGTACCTAGCCTCCCGTCATCTGGAAGCTTCATACTGACATGGGTGAGTACCTAGCCTCCCGTCATCTGGTAGCTTCATACAGACATGGGTGAGTACCTAGCCTCCCGTCATCTGGTAGCTTCATACTGACATGGGTGAGTACCTAGCCTCCCATCATCTGGTAGCTTCATACTGACATGGGTGAGTACCTAGCCTCCCATCATCTGGTAGCTTCATACTGACATGGGTGAGTACCTAGCCTCCCATCATCTGGTAGCTTCATACTGACATGGGTGAGTACCTAGCCTCCCATCATCTGGTAGCTTCATACTGACATGGGTTAGTACCTAGCCTCCCGTCATCTGGTAGCTTCATACTGACATGGGTGAGTACCTAGCCTCCCGTCATCTGGAAGTTTCATACTGACATGGGTTAGTACCTAGCCTCCCGTCATCTGGAAGTTTCATACTGACATGGGTGAGTACCTAGCCTCCCGTCATCTGGTAGCTTCATACAGACATGGGTGAGTACCTAGCCTCCCGTCATCTGGTAGCTTCATACTGACATGGGTGAGTACCTAGCCTCCCGTCATCTGGTAGCTTCATACTGACATGGGTGAGTACCTAGCCTCCCGTCATCTGGTAGCTTCATACTGACATGGGTGAGTACCTAGCCTCCCGTCATCTGGTAGCTTCATACTGACATGGGTGAGTACCTAGCCTCCCGTCATCTGGTAGCTTCATACTGACATGGGTGAGTACCTAGCCTCCCATCATCTGGTAGCTTCATACTGACATGGGTGAGTACCTAGCCTCCCGTCATCTGGTAGCTTCATACTGACATGGGTGAGTACCTAGCCTCCCGTCATCTGGTAGCTTCATACTGACATGGGTGAGTACCTAGCCTCCCATCATCTGGTAGCTTCATACTGACATGGGTGAGTACCTAGCCTCCCGTCATCTGGTAGCTTCATACTGACATGGGTGAGTACCTAGCCTCCCGTCATCTGGTAGTTTCATACAGACATGGGTGAGTACCTAGCCTCCCATCATCTGGTAGCTTCATACTGACATGGGTGAGTACCTAGCCTCCCATCATCTGGTAGCTTCATACTGACATGGGTGAGTACCTAGCCTCCCATCATCTGGTAGCTTCATACTGACATGGGTGAGTACCTAGCCTCCCATCATCTGGTAGCTTCATACTGACATGGGTGAGTACCTAGCCTCCCATCATCTGGTAGCTTCATACTGACATGGGTTAGTACCTAGCCTCCCATCTGGAAGCATAATACTGGCAATGGTAATTACATAACTTCACCCTTATCTACAAGCTTCATACTGTCATTGGTGAGTTCTAACCTCTCCTCTATCTGTAAACATAATACTGACACAAGGAGCACCGATCACCCCCTTTATCATTAGCCCTGTAGTGAGTTGTAAATAAAAACACTGCTGATTTATCTCAGGCGTTACCCATGTTTGTGGTGTAAAGTTACTATTACCAAGTAACTATCAGATCATTCATTACAGTTATCAGTCCTGTCTAATAAACACCTATCTACAAACGCCCAGGCGTGCTACCAAAGAAGGCACAAGCGCACACATACAGTATACACAATATACATACTGTACATGGGCTACATCACCAGTGATATTTGTCTCCAGTGTTAAGAAACACACCCCTATGACAAATAAATAAGCATGCTTTTTTTGTTTAGTAAGTTCATTTATAGTATCTAAATCTTCATTGGTGTCTCACCAAAAAGACTCTTCCTTGCATTTGTTTTCTCCCTGGAACAGAAAATGTAGTGTCATATCAGTGAGTTTGGAGAGAGAAATGTTATTGTATCATTTGCCCAGGACCCACTAAGACATGTTCACCACCAGTTTTTTCAAATATAATAGGGCTGATTTTCAGTGCCCAACACTACTGGCCAATTGTGGCCTTTTTTTGCACTATGCCCACTGCATGGACTGTTGTGCAAATAGCCGCAGGCCCCTGAGCTCTGTTTTCGAGTGCAGAGACCTGCGTTAGGCTGCACTAGATTCAAAAGGGGAGGAACGCAGACCCCCTTCCCTCCATTCCCTACCTACCCCTACTTTGAACATCATTCTGACTGCTCATTTCTAAACAGTGCTCATTTTATAATAGTGAATATTTCCTTACCTTGGAGTGGTATCCTCAGGGTCCCTCTGCTTCTGGTAAAAAATCAAAATGTCTGAATGAATTATTTAGCAGATAAGGATTACAGCACACCCCCAGCTTCTTATTTTTCTCATTGCCTAATGTTAGCTATGCATGCATCAGTAATAATACAAAATGCATGTTAAACTGTTAAAACCTTAAAGTCTCATATTCCTTGAAAAATCTTTCACCTATGTTTAATACTGAAACAAAACTAAAACTTTGTTTTAATTTCTGCCCTGGGGTTCAGCTAGTCATGCCAGGAGGTACAACAGCCCTAAGACAACAAATACTTCTGTACTTTTCCATTCCCCTCTCCTCCACATTCTCCTCTCCATCTTGCCTCCTCACCTACTCGCTGATGCTCACATACAGGCCATTCAATTCATTTCTCTCAAGCCACTTGGTCTCTCAAGGCAGAACTTGCCTTGAAATACATAGGGTACTGGGTATCTGAAGTAGACACCCAAGCTGTGTTGGATGGGCTGGCTCTGGGGAACAGTTTGCATCCATGCACATGCAGTAGCGTAATGCTAATATAGATACAGATATGTTCTTTCATATATAGCTTGAATTTCATAACTGGCAAAGCTGGATGTACAAAATATATCCCAATGAATATAATAAACTCACCTCCTGTTTCTGTCTCTCTTCTTTGTTTGATGCATCAGAATGCCTTGAAGATGGGCCGGGATCAGTGCTATCTGAGCTGTAATGAGCATCTCCCTGCTTGTCTCCTGTAACCATAAGGTTCCATTATAAAAAAGTGCAAGGAAGTTATAAACAACTTTGCATCTGTTGATTAAAGAGGCACTTTAGCTTATATTACTAAAATGGATGATATGCTGGTAGCCATGTCAGATATCAAGTTTAACACATAAGGTGATGGGTAACGTTCTCTCATAGACAAAACCTTGGGACACTTACATCTGTGCCAGCAGAAGAAGCAGCAGTAGTCAGCACAATTGTACAGGAAAATATCAGGTTATTGTGGGATACAGGGTCACCATCAGAAACTTAGGGGCCCTGTACAAGTTATCTATCTACAAGCAAATCATTCAGTTTGTTCTGCCAGGTCAGTGGAACAGATTGAATGTTCTTGCTTAGCCTGTTTATGGCCACCTTAATGCTACTAAAACTGCTTGTATTAAAGGGACTGCTTCGGTGCAAAAATACATATGCCATCCCCGGCATCCCATTACAGCCATGTCAACTGTTGTGATTTCTCACCATTATGATCTGCCCCTTTTGCTTTTGTTTTCTTTCTGTAAGATAAAATTCATTGCAATTATTGAGACAAAAAGAATAATTTCTGTAATTTCTTCATTCGTTATTTGCCAGCTGATGGGTATTGGGAATTGGCCAAGATCTAACCTAAGAGCACAATTTAGATCAATCCAATTGACCTGTCTATAAATCATAATTTTAAAATTGACAATTTTCTGTTTCTGTGTCTGTGTTACTCCACAGCTACTATAGAGTTGCTTTTTCAGCAGCTGTCATTTCTAGTAGATATTTTATTCAAACAGTAACCAATTTAGAACAGTACCCACACTAGACTTTTGCACAGGGTTGTGTTCTAGTTAGAAAAAAAATTTAAAAAAATTGGAAAAAAAAAAAAAAAACAAATCGAAGCTGTGAGCTAAAAACAAAGTCATTAAAAGCACTGGAGGTAATTTTGTTTTTTTAAAGTCATGCTGCTTATGCAAAGGCCAGAAATATACATGTTCATTAACTATATGCAGCATAAGACTTTTTTTTTTACAGAGAAAATTTCTTTACCTTGGTGTTTTGCCTTCATTTCCTTTCTTTTTCTAAATTTAAAAAAAAAACAAAAAAAACTGGTATATTATATAATTCTGTAAATAAATTAGAGGGTAAAGGTTTTGTCAGCCTTTATTTCAGACAGTCAACAGGAAGGTATTAGAGTGTAAGCAGTGTGAACAGGAGTTACTTTTGGTGTCCAGTGTGGGGCACAAACGGTTAAATTGTTCACCGAAATGAGAGAAAAATGGGACAGAACCTGCAGAGAAGGATACAACAGAAAAAGGCACCGTGTGCAGAGTTCAGCAAAAGAGAACAGAAACAGCCAAAGGCAGCAAAGGTGTTCTGAGGGTGTGAGGCCCAAGTGCTGAGTGACAAACAAAACAACCAATTGGGACACACGGGAGAGAGGGCGCACACATGGGCAGACCCAGAGGTTTTTACATCTGTTTCCCAAATGAAACGAGTTATCAAAATTAAAGTGTGGGGAACTGCATGCCTTACACCCCTCTCTGAGTGTATGAGAGAATGGAGTACATGCCGGATGACTGGATTCTCACAGGGAATTAATGTAAGGAGTAGATTCCAGTCAATTGCATGACTAACTTTTTAGGCCTGACCCAGCTGGGTAGATGGTTTCCCATACCCCTTTCCTTTACAATTGTGTAATTCCTTAAGGATTAGAACTTTAAGTGATAGACTGGAAAATAAAAACTTTAAGTTTAAATGTTCCTTTCTAGATGAGCAATTGTACTTGGGTGGACTCCAGAGAGTTGAACCAAATAGGTTAAAATGTGCAAAGATGTACTAAGTTTTGAGTAAAAAGTTAAATAAAGTGTTTGGTAATGTGTAGGGACTAGGCCCTGAGGTGAAGGTTTGGGGCCCATGCTGTATGAGTATGTAGGGGGACCCCTAAGGGATTTAGCTTGGTGGTAGAACCCACTTGAGAGAGTTTTTAATGCATGTTCTTGCCAATGTGCCTTGATGTGTTTTCCTTTTCAGGTGATGCCTTTAAATCATTTATTTGCAGAGATGAACAAACAGCAGGTGCTGGAGTGCTTCTTCCCCTTTGATATATGGAAAAAAGGCTTGGGAGCGGCTGTGGAAGTTAAGCACCCTTTGAGAACATGTATGTAAGTGGTGTGCTAGGAACGTAACTTAGCTACCTGCCTTCCCCTAGTTATGACTGGCTAAGAAAGTTTTGTCAAATACCAGTGTGCTGCTATGTGCAAGATGTGTGAATGAATGCAAAGTCCTGGAGCCATATTTGCAGCCATTTTAAATATTTTATGACTCTCAGCATGCTCTTATTGACCAAACTTCCAGAATAATTTAGCCTATTAGCATTGTGCATATATAGTATTGTATCAAACTGTAAATTATCCTTCTCATTTGACTTTCAGCACTGCTGTCTGACAAAGCAGCAAATTATAATTATAAAGCAAAATATAATTACTGTTGAAGTCAGGTGTAAATCTCTCTTACCCTTTTTTTCCTTGCTCTTGGTGTGCCTAAAGTGTCAGAATCGTCTGTAGATGAACTGGTGCTGGAATCTGAGCTTGTCTCTGATCTTCTACTATCTCCAGCTTCATCCTGTTTGTCTACACAGAATGCAGTATTTCAAACAGTGAAAACAGCTTGCTTTTCTAAACTAAAGGGAAACTTAATCCCTACATTGGTCGTCCTTTCCTTTCCCAAATTGCCTCAACCTTATTCCCTAAAATGGCGCTGTTCCCCTATAACAGTCTCCATAAGCCAGAGTTGTGCAGTAGTGGGCCACCACGTTTGGCTGCTTCACTTCTTCTTCCTACTAGTGACTACCACAAGCATGGGCAATAGAGGGCAGGACCAAACTGGCTGCTAGTGCTCATGTTCCTTTTCATTACTGGGGAGCAAAAGAGAGAAAGTGATGCAGCCGAACATGGCAGCCACCCACCCTGCTGCAGAATTCTGCCTTGGGAAGACTGGTACAGGGAAACAGGGACATTTTGGGGAGGGAGACTGAGGTGGTTCAGGAAGGTGGGAAGAACAGTGCAGGGGTTCTATATTGGGTGTGTTTAGTTCTCCCTTTAGTTCTAATAAAGTTATTAGAAGAGGCAAAAGAACCTGAGCACAATAACCTCTGAGCTTCTCAATAGCCCAAAACATGCAAATGATCAAACATGGGGAGCTGCTCTGGGATCTCTGTTAGGCACACCTCTGGGCTAGTATAGGAAGTTTTGCAGCCGTTCATGGCATAATCTTTTTAGGCTCTATTTCTCCATTAAAAAAAATTATGAAAATCAAGATAAAACTAAAAAGAAATTTGTTTCTAGCTACTCTTAAAACTATATTCTATGCTAACATTGCACGACTCCAATGAGAACTTTGCAAGAGGGGAAATCACAAATAGGAAAACATATGCATTGCGAGAAACCCAATGTTGCCTCACAAGGCAACTTCTTCTGCTACGCAATGAATATGTTTTACCAGGGTCGAACTGGGCCGCCAGGACACCGGTAAAAAAAACCAGTGGGCCCCGGCAGCCCAGACCCGATCCCTGTTGGTGCTTCCCCTGGCTGCCGATATCCACCCCTGACCCATTTCACTTACGTGCTCTCAGGGGAGGGTGGCGGAGCCCCTGCAGGGGGTTAGGGGGGTGCAGCGGGGGCCCCTGTGAGGAGTGCGGGTGATGCAGCCAGCAGGGGCACCTTGGGGGGTGCGGGGCTCCTGGGGCAGCAGCCCCAGTGGGCCCTGCACCCCCCAGTCTGACCCTGTGTTTTACCACCGGTGATTTAGATTAATGCTGGTATAAAGGTAACTATGAATGTTTTGGCGCCTGAGCTAGAGAAGCACAGGAGAAAAAATGTCCCATCTGCCAGGAGCCCTAAGCGAATACAGGTACAGAACAAACACTGTACATGTTTGCATTCCATTAAGCCATTGTTCACATTGAAGGATAAAACCTCAGTCCCCAAAGCAAAGCACAAAGGAGTAGGTTGCTTGCCCAGGCCATGAGTGCTGGAAATGCCAATTTATAAACCTTCCAAAAGTTTCCAGCAAAATCTGAGTGATGTCAGAGTTATGTAGTAACAACAATATTGTCAAAGTCATACTGACATTCAGTTATTTCAATAGCATTTAAGCAAACTTTCCCATAACGGATAATATTTCAGAAGGTCTGAACTAGCAAGGGAGATTCAGTGCAAATTTATGCAAAATCAACGTTGTTTTTAGTCAAAGTTGTACCACAAAAACATTTGTGTTCTAGGTACATTTTTATAAATAATTGAAGTTTTACATCTGTAAAGTACAGTCAGCTGTGTTACTTGAACCCACAAATAAATTGATACTTATCAATAAAATGCAGAATAATACATGCAAAATACATTAGTGTTATGCATTCATTTCATGCACATCAATCAATATTTTAAGATCACCTTACCAGTTCTATGATGTTTACATAAAATTCTGTAAAACAGGGAATAATAAGAAAAATAAAGATAAGCCATCATGATATACAGGTTGAGTTTATTTGTGCAAACCTAGGAAACATGGCAAGGAACATTTTGGCTTTGCACTCTAACAAATGCAATAAAAACATTCCACAGTGTATCAGCCATTTGGGTTGCCATCTGTCCGGTTTTTACCCAGACAGCCCAGTTTCCAGAATGGCTGCCCCGGTCAAAACCTACCTGGTTACCCAAATTAGGAAAACTGGGCAGGACTTCACATTAACATTAATGCAGTGATTGGGCCACGTCATAGCCCCACCCAGTGATGGCACGGCCCCGCCTCCTTCCACACCCCCACCACCTCCCCCCGTGTTGTCACCCTGCCCACCGCCTGGCTAAGAAAGAAAAAATAAAGGAGAACCAAAACCTAGTCCACCTCCACTGCTCCCCTCCAAGCTCCCTCCCCACAGCATCTATTCTTTTCAGAAGTCTCCCTGTGTCCTGACCTGCCATTAATTTGCAAAGTTTAGCAGCAGAGTTCAAAGGGGCCATGTTCTAATCTTCTTCTGTTAGAGAACTGACTGGGATCTTGGAGGAGCATGTGCAGTTGAATCCATGGCCTGAATCAGCTTCAACTGTGCGTGCTCCCACGAGATCTGTATCAACAACTGACAGAAGAGGATCAGAAGACAGACAGAAAATGGCACCGTTAAAGATTTATAGCAGGTTGTCATACAAGGGGACTTGTGAGGAGGAAGCTTGGAGGGGGGAGCAGTGGAGGGGGTGAAGTGGAGGCTGAGAAGGGGGTAAGGATTAGTTCTCCTTTAATTAACCTTCCAGCTGAGCTAAACTCTGCATAAGGCTTGTGGAGTGCCTGTTATTCAACTGACATTGTGTTCTTGGGAAGAACTTTGCTATGTTAGATTGCCTGGAGATTCCAAATTGTCATTTATTCACACTACAAATTGCTGTAATACTGTAATGGCATAAATATTGTGAACTGCCAGCAAGCCTCCCCTAAACACTCAAACCTTTTCACATCTATGTTTACAAGAGAGAGAGAAGGCACAGTGAGTAATTCAGGACCTTTATTTACCTAAACTAGACTAGAGAGTATCCTGTCTAATATATCACTTGCACTACCCTCCTGCTCTTATCATGTGAAAAATATTTAGACATTTTGAAAAGACTTTAAAAGAAAATAAGTGAACAACCTAGCAGTGGAAACAATTAACAATAAAATCTTGTTTTTTTTTCTTTTTCAGAGCTTTGTATCTGCTGTTAGTTGCCATTGGTGGGTGAGGGCTGAGAAGAAGAATAGGGGCTGGAAGTGGCCCGTAAGTCTGACTTTATTGTTAGAAGCAGGAGGGCCCACTGGCATCTGGGCCCACTGGGATTTTTCCTAGCATCCTAGCGGCCAGTCCAACACTGAAAACTAAAACAGCTATTTACAACTGTCAATTAAATCAGGGGAGCTGCTGCTTTGAGACTCGCCTCAGGTGGCAGTGCCCCAGTAGTTATCAGGGATGGCAAAAAGTTGATCCTGGTCACTTTAAGAGCAGAATGTCTGATTATTAAACCACCAATTTGGTTCTTCTAGTGCAGAGAGCAAAACTGAACACAAACAGCCAACAACAGCTGCCATTATGTATGTATGTGTGAGTCAGAGAGAAGAGAGCATCTAGTTCAAGGCAATACATTTGGAGTCCCTTTTATCGTAACAACATAAAGTACAACATAAAGTCAACTGTATTAAACTAACAGATAAACAAATTTTTCTCCTTGAATGGGGGGGAGGGATCAAGGGGAAGACGAGTGGCTATTCTGCTCTGTTTTAGGGCAGCAAGGAGGGGAGATGTTCAGATATACAGGGGACCAAATCTTGTTGATTTTTTTTATTTCCTGAGTTATATAACTGGTATAGGGGGAGTAAACTGTTGACCAGTTTGGGGGGTTTGCCTGATTTTCATTTAGGGGCTATAAGTCTTCTTACTTGGATACACAGAAAACATAACAGCTATGGTGGGGGCTGTGTCCTCCACTTGCTTTAGCAATATTAGTGCAGGGTCTAACGGGACAATAGGCACCAGTGTTTGGCTGATTTTGTCTTTTACCCGCATCCAGTGGTACCATGAGTCTCATTGAAGCAGGTGTTAATAATGGTGCCAAAAATGGAAGCCAGTTTTGACCACTCCCCTTTTTTAAACTGCCTCCACTTCAAACCACACCCATGTTATCACAAGAGCTTTTAAAACCACACCCTTTATTGGTGGTAGCGCAGCAAAAACCCAAATGGTTGGTGCTCACTTTAGGGATATATACCCTTCATTCATATGTGAAAGAATTATATTATGTCATATTAAGACACACCCTTAAATCCATATGCCTCTTCCTCCCCTGTGGATAGCACAGCAACCCCCGGCATATAATTGCACACCATAGGAACATAATGACTATTTCCAAATGCTAACAAACTCCCAGAACAAACCCCTGCCCTATGCTGCCTGTGTGTGCCATACTCTGCCTGCCCTATGCTGCCTGTGTGTGCCATACTCTGCCTGCCCTATGCTGCCTGTGTGTGCCATACCCTGCCTGCCCTATGCTGCCTGTGTGTGCCATACTCTGCCTGCCCTATGCTGCCTGTGTGTGCCATACTCTGGGGGGCCAAGCAGAGGGGGGCTGTGGTTAGACAGCAGTGATCTAGGGTCTTGCAAGGTTATTACTGGCAAATTTCTACCACTGTGCAGTACAGCTTAAATATAAACTTACATATATTTTTCTTTTTCTTCATTGTTTATAATTTTGGCACCATCATTTTTTGCACACATATAGTGATAGGTTTTCTTGCAATCTTCAATATCACAACCAATAGTTGCTCCACGCTTTCTGCAGGATTTCAATTTGCATTTCTGAAAGTTGAAAAAACACAATTACATGTTTATATTTTAAATGATAATACTGTAGTATGATTGCGTTGGGGGGATGTGGCTGTATAATATCAAGTGGCAACTAAACCTCCACAATATTCAAAGCTTTACAACATGAATGTTGTAGAGGGTCGAAGGATCCTTACCCCTATTTCCTGAGGCCCTACAGCCCTGATTATAGGCAGTTGGGGGATGTTCTTTTTTCCCATAAAAACAATCAGCGCACCAGAGGTCACCCCTTTAGATTAGAGGAACGGAGCTTCCATTTGAAGCAGTGTAGGTGGTTTTTCACGGTGAGGGCAGTGAGGTTATGGAATGCCCTTCCTAGTAATGTGGTAATGGCAGATTCTGTTAATGCCTTTAAGAGGGGCCTGGATGAGTTCTTGATCAATCAGAATATCCAAGGCTATTGTGATACTAATATCTACAGTTAGTACTAGTGGTTGTATATATAGTTTATGTATGTGAGTGTATAGATTGGTAGGTGTGGGTTAGGTGTGCTGGGTTTACTTGGATGGGTTGAACTTGATGGACACTGGTCTTTTTTCAACCCTATGTAACTATGTAACTATGTAACTCTTCCTAATTTATCAAACACCAGAGCGTTAGCCCCACTTACCAATAATGTAATTAGACAGTATCATAAATGGGGAGCCATATGATTGGCCAGGAGGAAGCTCAATTACTTGGACCATGGTGGGAGAAAAGAGGACAGCTGGGAATAAAGGAAGAGTCTGGCCTTGGTTTGGGTTACCAGATCACTTGAAAATTCATGATCAGACTAATAAATGCATGTTGCAGGGCTGCACTGATTGTATTGAAAATAGATTGCAATCAATGCCCCTTCTATCTGGATTTTCTAGACATGTCCTGGAATTTTCAAGTGATCTAGTAACTATAGGAATGCTCCGAATATAGAATTCGGTTTGGTATTCGGCCAAGATTCTTCTTTTTTCAGCAGGATTCAACCAAATCCAAGCCCTTGGCCGAACTGAATCCGAATCCTTAAAATTACGTGACTTTTGGTCACATAATCACTAAAGTTTAAAATTTTTTGCAATTTTTAACCCTTCCCGGTCCTACTTAGCATATGCTAATTAGGATTCGGTTTGGGATTCGGCAGAATCCATCAGGGTGAGTTTGGGGGTTTGGTGCATCCCTAATAAAAACCAAGTATAATGCCAAACAGAGCCTCATGTAGGCTGCCAGTCTACAAAGGGGCTATTAAATAGCCAATTAAAGCCCTTATTTCTACTCCCAGGAACCTTTTTCATGCTTGTGTTGCTCCCCAACACTTTTTCCATTTAAATGTGGCTCACGGGTTTATAAGGTTGGGGGTCCCTGGGTTAGGAGATGATGTGAGATTGAAGGTGGTATGTGTGTCGGCAATATACTGTATATTGTCAGTTCTGTGTGTCTATGGAATATTTTGCAGTAACATTTAATAATGAATTTTTGGCAAGGCTAAATAGATATCAGATTGGGGGAAATCCAAACAGGGATATCCAAACAATGGTCAAAAGGTAAGCAATAAATCTGTGGGTCAAGTCTGTCAGCATGCAAGTGGGTCAGTCTGTCAGCGTGCTAGTGGGTCAGTCTGTCAGTGTGCTAGTGGGTCAGTCTGTCAGCGTGCTAGTGGGTCAGTCTGTCAGTGTGCTAGTGGGTCAGTCTGTCAGCGTGCTAGTGGGTCAGTCTGTCAGTGTGCTAGTGGGTCAGTCTGTCAGCGTGCTAGTGGGTCAGTCTGTCAGTGTGCTAGTGGGTCAGTCTGTCAGCGTGCTAGTGGGTCAGTCTGTCAGCGTCAGTCTGTCAGCATGCAAGTGGGTCAGTCTGTCAGCATGCAAGTGAGTCAGTCTGTCAGCATGCAAGTGGGTCAGTCTGTCAGCGTGCTAGTGGGTCAGTCTGTCAGCGTGCAAGTGGGTCAGTCTGTCAGCGTGCTAGTGGGTCAGGATGGAAGAGACGTGCAAGAGACTGACAAGTGTTCTCTATCCCTAATACCATTTCACTTGCATGCTGCAATTATCTTACCGCCTTTTTTCCACGTTTGATTTCTTTTTTCACACTATTAATATCAAATCCACCGAAGTTCTCATTGGATGAAACTGTTGTTATCACTTTAGGTGAAAAGATCTAGTAGAACAAACAAGAACCTGTTATACATATCACATTTTTTAAGCTTTTAATCCAGAGATGGAAACTGTGATATCAATGTCCCCCTTTGCCCCTGTATCAGCCAAAGTTTCCAATTACTCATGCAATTCCCAACATGAGAAGATACAGGGTTAACAAGCTTTTGTATAGGGAGGCCTGGGGGATCTGCAAATTGGAGGCTCTGACTTCAAATGGGTTAAATCTTAAAAAAACAGGGTAAACTGTACAATACAGCATACATTGTCTATTAAATTGTCCATAGAACATTATAAAATTGTTTACAGGACCAGGTACAGCTCAAGGGAACAGTAATTGTAATACAATGCGCTGTTGCCTGGCACTGGTAAAATGAGCATGTTTGCTACAGAAACACTTCTTTATATAATAAGCTGCTGTGTAGCCCTGGGGGCAGCCATTCAAGCTGGAAAAGGAGAAAAGGCACAGGTTCCATAGCAGATAACAGATAAACTCTGAACAATACAATGTTGTTTTATCTGTTATCTATCACGTAACCTGTGCCTTTTCTAATTTGAATGGCTGCCCCCATAGCTACACCACAGCTTTGTTTATATAAACTATAGTAATGTTTCTAAAGTAAATACTCTAGTTGTACCAGTGCAGGACAACAGTATATTATATGCTTTCAGGTAACCTATTGTTTCTCCTACTCCAATGTAACTGGAGGAGTCCCAAGCCAGACTTGGATTTCTTACTATTGAGTGCTATTCTGATACCTACTGGTAGCTGCTATCTTGCTCCCTTCCCATTGTTCTGCTGATCGGCTGGGGGGGGGGGTATGATATCACCCCAACTTGCAGCTCAGCAGTAAAGTGTGACTGAAGTTTATCAGCGCACAGGTCGCATGGCTGTGGCACCCTGGGAAATAAAGACTATGGCTAGCCACATGTAAAATTTCAGAATGAAATAATGCAGGATTCTACTGGAGAAGCTCTATTAAGTTAACTTTTAGGATTTTATAGAATGGCCAATTCAAAGCAACTTTGTAATTGGTTTTCATTAGTTATTTGTTATAGTTTTTAAATGATTTGCTTTTTTCTACCAACTTTTTGTAGTTTTTAAATGGGGGGCACTGACCCCGGCAGCCAGAAAACTATTGCTCTGTGAGGCTACAGTTTTATTGTCATTGGTACATTTTGTAACTTTTTCCTCTACTTAGGCCCTCTCCCAATCATACACCAATCTCTCATCCAAGCCACTCCTGGTTGCTAAAGTAACTTGGACCCTAGCAACCAAATAGCTGCTCAAACCCCACAGTGGAGAGCGCCTGAACTGAATATGAAATAACTAAAAAACTATAAATAATAAAAAATGAAGACCAATAGCAAATTGTCTCAGAATATCAATTGCAACATTATACTAAAAGTTTTCTCATGACAGTATTCCTTTAATCGGTCTCCAGGGTGTCCTGAATGAGCACATAATGACAGATTTGGCTCTCTCTTATTCTACAACAGAAAAACATTCCCATCCACTGGATATTGCCCCCTACTTTCCCCCCTCCCTATAGCTGGTTAAAGACAACTAGTAAACAAATCAGTACTGCTAACTAAACCTATATCAGAAGTCAGGGGGACACAAATGAAAGTCAGCAAAATATAGATTCCTTAGTGGGAAGCTGAATTGAAATGGTCTTTTTTAAATGTCAGCTCTTTTATCTGCCTACAAGGGAGAACTGGGGTACAGAGTTTCAGGGTGGCCTAGCAGTAATGGAAGGGCAATATAATGTAAATGTAATGCTGTTACATGTGAGTGTGGTGCTATACAGTGCTAGTAAATACAAGTTGGGAAAGCAAACTCACCGTGCAGTTTAAATGGGCTGTTATTTTATCATTACTGGTCTTTAGCAAGCGCCCGGTTTCCTTATTCTGCTCCCTCAGGCCACAGAAGGCGCACACTCCCCGATTAGGTGTAGAACCTGCCATGCTGGCACAGAGATTCAGTAACACACAGTAAGTACAATTGTCCTAAATCGGTTTCGTAGTCCTCAAACTTAAAACAGAAAACACTAACTAGTTTCACTTTCAATTCCCAAGAGCAGAAGGCGTGTCCATCTCACTGCTGTGATTTGTATTCATGGCTGGAGGGTAGAAAGGAAGGGGGAAAATGCAAAAAATCCCATAATATGTCAGCTGCAACCAGTAAAACACGTAGGGGCAGATTTACTAAAAAATGAGCCGTTTAACATTTCTACGATTTCTCATTTTTTTACATTTTAAAATTAGTTAAACTTGTTTCCATGAATGTCTTACATTTACTAAAAAGTCTGAATTGAAAAAGTCAAAGCAGGAAAAGTTGCAAAATATTATTACTGGTGGTGGTAGAAAAACCCCCTAGAAGGTTCTGGAGAAAGGGTAGGGTCCCAGGAAAGTATATAGGGAGGGACAGGGCAGATAGATACTTTATTGGCCTCAAGCAGCAGAAAACCGAGACATAATGACTCATATAGGACATATATGGCAAACACAGTGCCGGGCCAGGCTGACTGGGAGCCCCAGGCAACCCATCCAGCCACCTCCCTCCATCCCACCTCGCCCCACCCCAGCGTGAGCAGGCATGGAGATGGCAACAGGGGAGGGGTGGGGAGGGATCAGTGGGGAGCAAACACCTTCATATAGTGCTGAGAAAGGGATGGCGCTTCCTCTTTGGCTTCCACCTGAAAAACAGGGTGGATGTTGATGGGAGCCTGGGCTAGGGCCCAGTAAAGAAGAGGCCCAAGGGTAGGGAGGCCCTTGGTGAGATTGGGAAAAAGGGCCCCATGAAAGAGGTGGCACTGTGGCAGGTCTAGCTCACTTACCAGCACACTCTGGGGGCATATTTATTAAAGTGTGTAAGACAACATCACTGGTAATGTTGCCCATAGCAACCAATCAGGAATTAGATTAGAACAGACATCAAGTTATAAAACAAAAGCAAAGATCTGGTTGCTATGGGCAACATCAGCGGTAATGTTGGCTTACACACTATAATAAATATGCCCCTAGGAGTGTAAGACAGTTAGGGTTGTGTTAAGAGTAGTTCTGAGCTTCAACATCCCAGTGGAATCAGGATAGAGAATTCCCTGGAGGGGATCTAAGTCACTACAGGGTAAGTACTTACAGGGTAAGTAACTCCATAGGCTTAGTCTGAGTGAGCTCATCCCCATAGATGGAGGTTGATATACATGGGATTACCAACTGATGGGCCTGCAGGGTGAATGCAAATATATCTATGCTTAACAGTGTTTTTTATGGTACAAAATATTGACTTTTCTAGTAAGAAAAATAGGTATTTTGTGGCGGGGAGGAGGTGGGGCCGTGACATCATGGGGCGGCCAATTGTGTAGTGTCAATTTTACTGAGATCTAATTAGGGAAACCGAGCAGGAGGTTTTGACCTGGGCATCCCTTCCAAAAATTGGGCAGTCCAGGTCAAAAACGAACAGGTGGCAACCCTAGCAGTGCCCCTTCATTGTATGATGTCGTTATGTGGAGGCAGATTTACTAAATTTTTCTTTATGTAGCACACCCGTGAGTGTTGTCTGGAAGCATGTGTGTTGTTAGAGCTGTATAGATTTATGTAGGCCTCTGGACAGGCTACAGGCATGTGCAACTCCTGGGACCTTGGCGCCCATTTGAGTGTGCTTACCAGATAGTTGAGGATCTTCCTGTGAATTGAATGACCACGACACTGGGGATTGCTTGCAAACCAACCATATCTTCATTATTCATTCCAGAACAGCATTCAGTAGTATTATAAGCAGGCACAGGTTTCCCTTTACTGATATCCCAACCAGGGAATTCTTTTTCATCAAATTATCCGCCCCCCGTCTTCAGGTATTACTTAAGCCCTGAGCTAAACACTGGGTTTTCCCTGAAACTACAGCAAGTAATGCCGTGAGGTAATAACCTCTCTATTCTCCTCGTGAAGTCCCAGGAAGAAGACCTCATGGACATGTGAGTCATCCCCTTTTATACTGGGGAACACCTCCACCTAGTGGGCATTCCTGAACTGCAGGGGAAACTCTCTTTTTACCTGGAAAGGTAGTTATAGTAAGCACATTATTAGGACCACCTTTACGTGTCCACATCTAAATAAAGGTCACGTGACTGGCATGCCTGCCTAAAGGGGAACCTAAGTAAAGGGACTTAAATCTTAGGGTCCCTACATTTATTTTTTTGAAACTTCAAATAAACTCATTTCAACATATGCCAGACGTTTATTAAATAATCCGAACTTAAAAACCTAGTGTGGGAAAAAGTCAAGAAAAAATCGTAAAAACTGCAACTTTTTCAAATGGTCACAAGATAACTATGACTTTTTCGTGTTGTTGCACAAACTCCAGCGTCAAAAATCTGAAAACCACAAAAAATTTGAAGCAAAGAAAGCTCTTCTAGGGAAGGGACCCCGACAGCTTTTAGATGGTGTATTTTTTCACCACCACCTACTGTCTTACATTTAGAACTAAAATGAAAATAAAATAATGATTAGAATTGCTCAGTAGCCTGAGCTCTTTAAATAATGTTATTACACTATAAAGGTTTTTTGTTTTTTTTTAATCTCCTTCATGATTTGCGTTGACTTTTGACTGGCTGTGAAGTGTACATTGCTGCACTGAGACCCGACGTTTGGCCTTAGCCCACACTCATTCTGGTGAGCAGATGAACTACTCTGGTGTAACTGCACATAGTAAGTGTCTCAACCATAGAGACACACAGGTATTACAGCTTTTTAGACTTACTGTACTACTGATTTTTGTGCACTTCTTTATAGACAATTCCTAAAGGTTGTCTTGTTAACAACTTAAATATCCATCTATCATTAGGGACAAATGTAACTCTTAAATTTCTACCCCTTGGGCCAAGTGTGTCATTCTCTGCAGCCTGGACTCTCTCTAACCCAGGGGTGTCAAACTCAATCACATAAGGGGGCCAAAATCTAAAACACAGGCTAAGTCGCAGGCCAAATTTTTTTATTAATATACTTAGTAAGATACTAATGGGTATATTTATCACAATGTGTAAAAAGTGGAGTAAGACATTACCGGTGATGTTGCTCATAGCAGCCAATAGATGCTTTGCTACTATTGAAATCTGATTACTGATTGGATGCCTTGGGCAACATTACTGGTAATGCTTCACTCCACTTTTTACACAGCATGATAAATATACCCCTTAGTCTTAGTTACTATGTGAGGAAAATGGAAATTGATCAGGCTGGATGGTCAGGCACACTCACCAAGGGCCACATAAAACAGCCAGGTGGGCCGGATTTGGCCCCCGGGCCTTGTGTTTGACATATATGCTCTAACCCAGGGGTGGGCAAACTTTTTGGCTCACGGGCCACATTTACTTACCCCCGGGCCGGACCGGGCCAGGGCGGGCAGGGCCAGGCCAGCGTTACGCCCCCTTCGTCTCTTTAATTCCGGCCCGCCAATGACACCAAGTCTCGCGTGATGAGACTTGGCGTCGGCGGCGGGCCGGATTAAAAAGGCCAAGGGGCCGGATGTGGCCCGCGGGCCGTAGTTTGCCCACCCCTGCTCTAACCTGTTAGTAAGTCAGTGACTAGAAGGGGTCAGGTTTCAAAAGCAAACTAACTGTTATGTCCCATGTGGCCCCCCTTTTATTCGCCAACTGACAGGTTAGAGAGCTGCAAAGAAGGGCAATGAGTTCTGGCTATTATGTTAGACATCCACTCACTAAAGCTTACATTACATTTTTGCCTTACTAAATATATTAAAAACATTTATTAGTTAAGAGGGTATTTGCCTAGTGTAATGTTTAGAATGTTGTTAATTGCATTGTCCATCAGAACCCTTCTAGATGCCCTTAAGATTCACTTAAATGCTAAGCCTTGTGGGTCAGTTGATTACTAAAGCTTGAAGCTGCTCCAAAGTAGCTCCATAAAACTCTGAATACTATAATAACTCATAAGATGTGCGGGACCCTGGCGCTTTGGGATGTGTATAGGGTCATCCCCTGCACTGCAGCTTTATCAGAGGACCTCCTACACTTGTAATAACTGAAGACATGTATGGGCGGCAGTGGCCAATGAGATTTTTTTTCTATGAGATGTAATAAGGTCAATTAAAAAAAAAAAAAAAAAAAAAAAGTGACCCAGAGACCAGCAGGATTTTGCTTCTGTACATGCAGAGCCTGCCAGATTCATGGTACCAGCACATTCACAGAATCTGCAACTCAAACCATCAACATTGCAACATGTCATTATTCAGACAAATTGCACCAAGTCCATACAATTTAATTTAATTTTGCTTCATGACTGTAATATTTCTGTAAAAACCCATGCTTTCTAAAATATTTATTTCATTTTGTTCATGCATCAGTATCAAGGGATTAAGGATTATAAAAAATCCGGGGGGTATGGGGCAATGTGCGTGTGCAAATATGCAAACCACACAAAATACAAAATGGCAGTTTACAGAATTTAGGAAGGAACTGTCGCAACCACTTTATGTGCCTGGAGATGGTTTCATTTCCCCATCATATTGATTTCCTGTTTATTCAGCAAGGTGTCACTGCTTGCAGAAGTTCTTTAGCTTTGTTAAGAGCCTGGATTATTTCTTCAATTTCTAGCAAGAAGGGAACAGATGTTAATATACATACAGTAATTTATTTTAAATAATATGTTCTAAACAGAAACTGTTTTTTCACACACAGGTATGGCACAGAGGTTGCCTTTGTAAATTGTCTTGATCTTTTTAAGCCTACTGCATTAAAAAAAAGTGCTAGAATGCCTTTAGTGTGGGCAGGCAAGCAAGGCCATATTTCTATATAGGCACCGGAGGGACTGTGCCTAGGGCAGCAGCCTCTCTCTCTCTCTCTCTATATATATATATATATAGAGAGAGAGAGAGAGAGAGAGAGAGAAGAACTTGAAAGAAATACCCCCAGTCAGGCATGCACATAGGGTTGCCATCTTTGTCAGGTGATAAACCCAGACAAAGGGGACATGTATGATGACGTTCATGGCGTGTGACTTTTCAGGGCCTGCTCGGCTCCTGTTGGGATTGTGGTAAACACCAAGGAAGAAGCCAAACAACAAAGTTGTTGTTGTTTCGTAGTCCTCAAACGTAACATGGAAAACACTAACTAGTTTCACTTTCAATTCCCAAGAGCAGAAGGCGTGTCCATCTCACTGCTGTGATTTGTATTCATGGCCGGAGGGTAGAAGGGAAGGGGGAAAATGCAAAAAATCCCATAATATCTCAGCTGCAACCAGTAAAACACGTAGGGGCAGATTTACTAAAACATTAGTTGTTTAACATTTCTAACATTTATCATTTTTTACATTTTAAAATTCGTTAAACTTGTTTCCATGAATGTCTTACATTCACTAAAAAGTCTGAATTGAAAAAGTCAGCGCAGGAAAAGTTGCAGAATCTTATTACTGGTGGTGGTAGAGAAACCCCCTAGAAGGTTCTGGAGGAAGGGTAGGGTCCCAGGAAAGTATATAGGGAGGGACAGGGCAGAGGTATTAGATAGTGGCACTGTGGCAGGTGTAGCTCACTTACCAGCACACTCTGGGGGCATATTTATTAAAGTGTGTAAGCCAACATCACTGGTAATGTTGCCCATAGCAACCAATCAGGAATTAGATTAGAACAGACACCAACAAGTTATAAAACAAAAGCAAAGATCTGATTGGCTGCTATGGGCAACATCAGCGGTAATGTTGGCTTACACACTATAATAAGTATGCCCCTAGGAGTGTAAGGCAGTTAGGGTTGTGTTAAGAGTAGTTCTGAGCTTCAACATCCCAGTGGAATCAGGATAGAGAATTCCCTGGAGGGGGTCTAAGCCATTGCAGGGTAAAGTGAGATTCATTACTCTTATTCCTCTAAGGAAGTGCTTTTAGACATACTTTTTAGACATACTGTACTATTGTTTTTTGTGCACTTCTTTATAGACAATTCTTAATGGTTGTCTTGTTAACGACTTAAATATCCATCTAGCTTCATTAGGGACAAATGTAGCTCTTAAATCTCTACCCCTTGGGCCAAGTGTGTCATTCTCTGCAGCCTGGACTCTCTCTAACCTGTTAGTCAGTCGGAGACTAGAAGGGGTCAGGTTCCAAAAGCAAACTAACTGTTATGTCCCATGTGCCCCCCACTTAAATGCTAAGCCTTGACATCATAAGATGTGTGGGACCCTGATTCATTGGGATGTTTATGTTCATCCCCTGCACTACAGCTTTTATCAGAGAACCTCTTACACTTGTAATAACTGAAGACATGTGTAATATATGGGCAGCAGTGGCCAATGTTTTTTTTTTTCTATGAGATGTAATAAACAAGGTCAATTACAAACAAAAAAACACAATGACCCAGAGACCAGCAGAATTGTGCTTCTGTACATGCAGAGCCTGCCAGATGCATGGTACCAGCACATTCACAGAATCTGCAACTCAATCAGCATTGCAACATGTCATTATTCAGACAAATTGGCCATACAATTTTATTGTTAAAGAAAAATATATATTTTACTTCTTGACTATAATATTTATACTTCCCAAAATATTTATTTCACTCTCCATGCACCAGTACCAAGGAATTAATATAAAAAACCTGGGGGGGTATGGGGCATGTGCAGATGTACAACAACAAGAAACACAAAAGGGCAGTTCTTGCAGAAGTTCTTTGGACTGTGTTTTTTATTACTAGTAAAAATAGAATAGATAATGGAAATTAAATGCATACAGATATTTATTTGAAACACCATGCTGTAAACAGAAGCGGAACAACTCTTTAAAGGAGACATAGCATAACTAAACCCGTCCAGTCTTGTTGGCAATAATGTATAATATATGGTGCTAGTTTTCTTTTGGGCTAAAATTTATCATTACATTTAAAAATGGCCCCTTTGAATCTCCCTATAGATCTGCTATGGCCCCTGTCCCTGTTTTAAATGAGGGGTGGATGTGTCCTAACAGTCCCTGCCAGAAGCACGGTAGGAAGGGAATAGCTAACAGGCTATGGGAAGGCAGAAGTAGTAAGAGGATTTCTTGGTCGCAGGTACCCCGAATCAGTACGTTTTTTCTGGTAACAGGAGCACTGGCCTGGGGAATCAGGTAAGTGACTGCAATCACTGGGGTGCCTAGTATTTTGGCTACCCCCCACCCCTAGATATCATGACTTTCCTTTACCATTTAACATAATCTGCCACCACAACATCACTAGGAAGGGCATTCCCCAACCTCACTGCCCTCACCGTGAAAAACCCCCTACACTGCTTCAAATGGAAGTTCTGTTCCTTTAAATGGTGGCCTCTTGTGCGCTGGTCATTTTTATGGGAAAAAAACACCCCCTATCTGCCTATAATCCCCTCTAATGTACTTGTTCACTCCCAGAGAAAACAACCCCAACCCTGACAGTCTAACCTCATAGTTTAAATCTTCCATCCCCTTTACCAGTTTAGTTGCAGTCTCTGCACTCTCTCCAGCTCATTAATATCCTTCTTAAGGACTGGAGCCCAAAACTGCACTGCATACTCAAGGTAAGGCCTTACCAGGGACCTATAAAGGGGCAAAATTATGTTCTCATCCCTTGAGTCAATGCCCTTTTTTATACAAGACAGCACTTGTATTATTATATATATTATTTGCTTTAGTAGCCACAGAATGACTGAGTGAATTCACACAGTATGCCTTCTTTGGGTATGGCTCAGAGATTGCCATTGTAAATTGTCGATTGTTGTTGATTTTTTGAACCCACAAGAATGCCTTTAGTTTGGGCAAGCAGGCAGGGCCATATTTCTACATAGCCACCAAAGAGCCCATACCCGGGCCTCAGTTTATATATATAGCTTTAAAAAAAATCTCGCCATCAGACAAATAGTTGTGGCTAAATCTGTTGATGGAGCGGGGGGGGGGGGGGGTCACCCTTCTGTTCCGTATTTTGTGCATGCGCAGGACACATCCGCAGAATGGCGAGAGGAGGGAATGGGCTGAGATTTGATGCCTAGAGCAACATTAGATAAGATACCGCACTGCAGGCAAGATTTAGGACCAATAATGTTGGCCTAATTTGAAAGGTTATTTACCTTGTACAAACACTTTAAATTTTGCCAATATTGTTTATTTTAATAGCAATAGCTTTCAATTGCTAAAATATTGAAGAGGTTTTCAAATATGCTCTGCATTTGTGGATTTATTATGTCTTATCAGACATTAAAAATTATTACTTAACAAATACCAGATGGCTCTGAGTATGAAATGCTTTACCTCCACAGTGTAGTCACTTTACTTTTTAGAATATATTTTACTGCTAATATACCTTCTTTATGTGGGATGTTTGAGTACAGCAAGGTTATGTCTACCGGACCCCATGCATAATTATCCTGCCACTGGGGAATGCCACCTGTCCAGTCATAAGCTCCATGATCTCAGACTTTAGCCTCATGCTAGGTCATGGAACTCCTTGGTGACTTATAATATCCTTATATTATACAATAGGGGGTACATTCCTCACTATATACTGTAACTGCTTAATGACAAATCTCTGTAAATAAGTTAAATTGCTTTGTCCTCTACATGCCACAGAATTCTCTTTTAGCAACAATAGATCACGACCAACCAGATTTTGATACATATCCACCACATTTCCTCTACTCTAAACCAGATAAAAATCAGAACTTTTCTTTGGCTTACTGGATAATAACCCTACTGACACTCTTCCTTAGCATCACCTATTTCTACTTTCTCACAATCTGTTGCAAATAAAAGAACATATGAACAACTTTATCATTTGGTGTCTGATAAAATAAGAAGCAAGAGAAGCAAAAAGAGCTTATAAAGCTGCTGCCATTAGCTGTCTAGAAATAATGTATATTTAAACATTTAGAAAAAGAAAGTTTCTGGTTACTGTGGTCCCACCTCTCCCTTTCTTATTGTGTTTTTCAGATTAACCATGTGTTAACTGCAAGGTCCTTGTTTTATTCATGAGTTTGTGAGTTGTGTTTTTACCAGGATTTGCATTCAATCGTTGCCTATTAAATCATTGTGACCTGTATGTATGAGTCCTGAAGCACAGTGACCCAGAGACCTGCAGGATTTTGCTTCTGTACATGCAGAGCCTGCCAGATTCATGGTACCAGCACATTCACAGAATTTGCAACTCAAACCATCAACATTGCAACATGTCATTATTCAGACAAATTGCACCAAACCAATACAATTTAATTGTCAAAGAAAATAACATATTTTGCTTCATGACTGTAATATTTCTGTAAAAACCCATGCTTCCGAAAATATCAGTATCAAGGAATTAAGTAGTATAAAAAATCTGGGGGGGTATGGGGCAATGTGCGTGTGCAAATGTACAACCACAAAAAACACAAAAGGGCAGTTCATAGAATTTAGGAAGGAACTGTCGCAACCACTTTATGTGCCTGGTGATGGTTTCATTTCCCCATCATATTGATTTCCTGTTTATTCAGCAAGGTGTCACTGCTTGCAGAAGTTCTTTAGCTTTGTTAAGAGCCTGGATTATTTCTTCAATTTCTAGCAAGAAGGGAACAGATATTAATATACATACAGTAATTTATTTTAAATAATATGTTCTTAACAGAAACTGAACAACTCTTTCACACACAGGTATGGCTCAGAAGTTGCCTTTGTAAAGTGTCTTGATTTTTTTAAGCCTACTGCATTAAAAAAGGGCTCCTGTCAGGATTGTGGTAAAGACCAAGGAGAAAGCCTGAGTACAGGCAAACAAATACCGGCCCAAGACCAGTATCAGAAGGGTTAACAAGAGTCTTAGTTGATTTCCAGGCACTGGTCAGTTCAGGCAGCAAAAAACAAGGATCACAGAAACAGAAAAACAGAATAACAATCTAAGAAAGTAATTTAGAGAGTACCCAGGAACTTGCAAGAAAAGTCCTATATTTGGGCAGTAAGCGGCCCACGCTTAGTGCCCACACGCACCTACACATTAGTCAATGCACCCTTGGAAAACAGGGTCGTCCGGGTCAAAACCTGACAGGTGGCATCCCTACATGCGCATGACTGTGTGCACAACTCCAACTGACAGGAGAAAACTGCCTGAGATCTGGTGCCTAGAGCTAGAACTAAATACTGCACTGCAGTCAAGTTTTAGGACAAATAATGTTGGGCTAATTTGAAAGGATATTTACCTTGTACAAAGACACTTTCCATTTTTCTGCTTGCGCACAGGTATCTAAATGCTGTCTCATAATCTGTAAAAATATTAGTTTAACATTTATGAAAAAGAAAAATAGTTGTTAATTCTAAATATACATAGTGTGTTTTATTAACAATAGCTAGCGAAGCTGGGACCCGTGAACAAACAGATGATATATATACACAGATATACAGGTATGGGATCAGTTATCTGGAAACCTGTTATCCAGAAAGTTCAGAATTAAAGAAAGTCCATCTTCCATAGACTGTATGATAAGCAAATAAATTATGTAAAAAAATGATTTCCTTTTTCTCTGTAATAATAAAACAGTACCTGGTACTTTATCCCAACTAAGATATAATTAATCCTTATTGGAGGCAAAACAAGCCTATTGGGATTATTAGTTTAAATAATTTTTTTAGTAGACAAAGTATGGGGATCCAAATTAGGGAAAGTCCTCTTATCCGGAAAACCCCAGGTCCTGAACATGATGGCGTCTCATTGAGCGGGTCCACATGCTGCTCCTGGAAATGGTCTGCGCTACTTATCTCTGCTTGAATGAGTTCTAAAGTATTGCTGTTTCCAGACTCTCTGCAGTACTTCAATAAGAAGCAACAACAAAAAATGATAGATATTTCTTTTTTTAAAAGAAAAAGAGGCACTTTATATATTCATTTGGAATGTATTATTGCTTGTTCAAAAGCATTAATACATATAGGTCTTTCCTAAAGCATGTTCCTCTAAATGTTCTTTCTACAACTGCTTATACTTCATGAATTTGTTGTTTACTTCAGGAAGCTGCAACTCAGTACAATATATGTATCTCAATGTATGAAATTACTCGGGATTTAGAATTTTCATGGTTTTATCTTTATTTATAATCATTTCCAAGAATGGCATTTAGTAAAAAATCTGAATTGAAAAAGCACGAATGAAAAAAAGTTGAAAACCACAACTTTTTACTTGTCACACAAAAGTCAAAAAACCCCGAAAACCTATAAAACCTTTGGAATTGTTGCAGTTCTGTTACATAATAAATCTTGTTTTTGCGACAAAAACCTCAAACCAAAAAAATCAAGCATTGGTAAATGCCCCCCCACCTAGAATCTATATCTATATCTATATATATAGGGTTGGCATCAGAATTCACAGGGTCCCATACAACAAAGGCAGTAGGGCCCTTCCTCTGGGGCCACAGTTGTTAACCCAGTCGTCACCTGGGCAGAAGTGGAAGGCAAATAATTTAATAACTATCAATAAAAAAATTAAGATCAATTGAAAAGTTGCTAACAATAGGACATGCTATAAAAAATGAGAGTTAACATAAAGGTGAGCCACCCTTATAAATGCTTATTCACTGATATTCACTGATTTGTACAGCCGTTGTCTCAAATAAATACTAAATAAAAAATACATACCCTCATTTTCAGCCTCTCTGTTAAGGACTTTCTGAGTGACTGATCTTACCGAGCTCTCAATCATTTCCAGCAAAGGTTTGCAGCATTGGTTTTCTTGGCACATAGTCCAGAATTGTTTGGCAGCACCTAAAAAACATTTTTTTACAGCTAAAATACATTATTTTCTCTTAACTATTGCATGCCATAACCTGGTTCATTTCTTGCCACATATGGAAATGCTCTCTTTGCTTCAGTGTGAAAGTGGGTTCAGGCAGAAACCTATATGTATTAATTTATTTTGCCCAGCAGCTTTCATCTTGGACTACTGTACACTACTACATAGGAGTAGTATATGATCCAACATGTGTATATCCTAAGAACTGAGGGCAGACCCATTATTAAATGGACTGCCTAAAAGGCACTAAGTTTGCCAATAGCAGTAACCCATAGCAACTAATAAGACATTTACTTTTAAACTGGGGACCAGTATAAATTTTACCTGCTGATTGGTTGCTATGGGTTACTGCACCTGGGCAAATTTAGTGTCTTTTATTACATAACCTCCTTAATCTTTTATTCTTTTATTGCATCAGAATTATGGAAATACATGGATACAAATTTCCACCATCAAGGGGTCCAAAGAGGGGGGCATACAAAGCACTGTTTCTATTTTTGCTGACGATACTAAATGGTGCAAAGCTAAATTGGAAGAGTGCTGTCTTGTATAAAAAGGGCATTGACTCAAGGGATGAGAACATAATTTTGCCCCTTTATAGGTCCCTGGTAAGGCCTCACCTTGAGTATGCAGTGCAGTTTTGGGCTCCAGTCCTTAAGAAGGATATTAATGAGCTGGAGAGAGTGCAGAGACTGCAACTAAACTGGTAAAGGGGATGGAAGATTTAAGCTATGAGGTTAGACTGTCGCGGTTGGGGTTGTTTTCTCTGGAAAAGAGGTGCTTGCGAGGGGACATGATTACTCTGTATAAGAACATTAAAAGGGATTATAGGCAAATACTGGATGTTCTTTTTTACCATAAAAATTATCAACACACTGATGGCCACCCCTTTAGATAAAAGAAATGGAACTTTCATTTAAAGCAGCGTAGGGTTATGGTTATGGTGTTACACATTATTTTTAAATGCCATAAATATCTTGCTGAAACATAAAATTGTCATAGGACTAGGGAGAGTACTGGAAAAAGGTTGGAGAGAAAGCTGGAGTTGCTGAGGCAAATAAAAAAACAGAGATGCATAAGCGATATTATGTTTTAATTATCTATTCCATTATGAAAATCTTATGGCCATTACGATCTACTGTACGGTTACCCCTGGCTTTCAGACTTCTGTAAAAAAAAAATGTTTTTTTTTTAAAAATAATAACCTACCTGTATTTATCTGGTCTTTAATCCTTACAAATTCACTGAAGACTTTAAGCTGGAAAATAAAGGAATTACTCCCTTTTTCTCAATGATAAGAAACAGTTGGTTTATAATCAAATCCACCCCACATGTGACACTAGTCTAAATGGTATTCAATGGGCTTCTGCCTCAGGGGCCCATGCAGCCCCCTATGGCCCCCGCTGCCTTCACACCCCCCCTGCAGGGGCCCCCAACACCCTCCGACTGAAGGATTATGGGAGCGCCCCTGGGGGTTGCAGTCTGGCCCAACGGGCCCACTAAGGATGGGGCCCACCGGGAAAAACCCCGTCAGCCCAGTCAGATGCTGTGATTACTACAGGTTTAAGAGAAGAGCAAGGCGTGAAGGATGGATTCTTGAAGGACCTGAACCAACACAAATAATGATTAATTAAAATAATCTTACTTTTGAAGAATAATCAATGTTTGCAAATGGCCCTTCTTGTTTTTCTGTATCACGTACTAATGGACAAGAAAATCATTTTATTAGTATTTTTACTAGAAAGTAAGTCTTGTTCCAGTATTTGAGCATTAAGGATTAAAAATGTCAGTTGCACAAATTGTGCTCTTGTGTTTATAATACAAAGGGTTCCTGGTACAATAAGGTCATTTAAGTTCCAACATAGGAAACAGAATTTATTACATGACATTCATTAACTGAATGGATCAATATTTCTATGGGAAGGGGGTCCCAGAAATGATTCAGCCATAACCATGTTGCTATTCAGCATTCAGTATCACTGGGGAATCTGCTATAATAATAGAGAGTGCAGTCTGGCTCTATTTCTGCCGCACTGTCTATAAGAATCTCAAACCAGTGGAACCCAAACTTGGGTACAATAAGCCAAAATATATCCAATCACTGATATTTACTTAAAATAAAATATTTAGTACCTGTGCTGACTCCAGGAACCCCAGTTAGTACAGAATTTGCTGGGTAAGTGTCATTTTTTTTATTTGCTGTCAAAAGAGAAAGATATGTATATGTTACCTTGAATAGAATTGATAGCTTAACTTCTGCTTAATTTTTTAAAGGAGAAGGAAAGGGAGTCTTCTATCAAAAGAAACACAGGATTTCTTGTCTGCTTTTTGTAAACATGTTCTTAGGGTATCTGGCTTCCTCTCTCAGAAAAATCCTTCATTCCTTGGGCCAGAGTCTGTGCAGCTCTCTCCTCTCCTGCTTTCCCCTCCCATAAGAATTCAATAAATTTACTCCCCCCTCCCTTAGGAATGTGTAATCTGAGCTACCAAGGCTAGAGCTGCAGATGGAAGCTGCTGTCTTAAACAAACAGAGAAAGATTCTAGGGTTCTTAACTCAGGTATGATAAAGCTTTCTGCAGAATAAATATAGATTTGTGGCACTAAAGTGACAAATCTATTCGCAGTTAAATACCAAAATGCCTTTCCTTCTCCTTTAAATCTGTTTAAGTATATCATTTTAGCATTACTGTTAATAGCATAGTTATTCCCTCATGTAAGATTTACATTTGACTCCCCCTTTCCTATATAAAAAATGCATTAGGGACCTTACTGTTGTATTTCAACGTTCAGGTATGGGACCTGTTATCCAAAATGCTCAGGACCTGTTTTTTTTTAGATAAGGGGTCTTTCCATAATTTGTATCATCACACCTACTAAAATTCATTTAAACAGTATTTACGCTCAATAGGCTTGTGTTGTCACCAGTAAGGGTTAATTAAATCATAATTGGGATCAAGTACAAGGTACTGTTTTATTATTACAGAGAAAAAGGAAATACATTTTTTGAAAATGTGAATTATTTGTTTAAAATAGAGTCTATGGCCTTCCAGGACCAGCAGGCATACTAGATGCAAAATAATGCTCCAATGAGAATCCCAGCTGATCTGTGTAAATCTTGCTCCATGATTTTTGTGTTAGCATTGGCGTTAGAAGCATTAAGCACAATTTCCTAAAACTGAACAATGTGTCCTTTATCCTCATGTTTGATTCCAGTATTATATAACAAAGCCAACATAAAAATCTCTGTATGTAAGATAACTGGCAGATGGATGACATAGTGATGAAAATCAGCATGTTTGCTACTGAATGCTCATATTTATTACTACTTTATTGGTCACTAGAATATTCATTGGTGAATTGTCTTCCATGTGTAATTAAGTTTTTTGCCAGCTTCTTTAGTGAACTAAGGGGAACACAGGGGCACAGTGGGATAGGTTTATGTGGTGCCAGGCCAAGCTGGCCAGGCCCTTAGGCAACCCGTTAAATACAAAATAAACCCAATAGGACTGTTTTGTCACCAATATGGATTCATCACTAACTGGATACAGCTTACTAGTGACATGCCATGCCAAATATAAAGTGATAAAAGTAGATACAATATATATTTCAACACAAGCCCCACAGAAATATACTAGAGATTATCTTCCACGTAAAAAATGAAGACAATAATATGATTTGAATATGTTCACGCAAAGTTCCTTAAAGGAGAAGGAAAGGCTAATAAAGAGTTAATCTCAAGCTGCAGGCATACCTTCAGTTCTCTTAATAGTGCCCTTAAGTCTCCCCATATTTCACCTGTTCAGATGATCAGAAGCCAAACAGGAAGAAAAAACGCTGAGCTGCGTAAAGAAGATTCCCATAATGCCTCACTCCTGCACAGACACCCAGACCAAGTGTACATGCTCAGTCAATAAAGCTATGAGTCAGCTTCCTGCTGATTGGCTCAGATCCACATTCCTAAGGGGGGAGTGAGTGGGTTCTTAGCATTCTTGAGGGAGGGGGGAGCAGGAGAGAGTAGACAGCAGAGAGCTGCGTGTCTCTGGCACATGAATTACAGACACAAGAAATCTTTTGACAGAGGAGTCAGTTCAGCGTTTCTGTGAGCGCTTATGGCTGTATTTACATAGACCTTTCTGATAAAGCTTACTTAGTTTTTACCTTTGTTTCACAAAAACAGATTAATTTAGGGGTAACATCAAAAGGGTGGTGGATGAAACACGTATTTACCAAAAAGCTTTCCTAAAATTGGCAATTTTGATAACAGTTTGATGCCCAATATGTATAGGTTTACCTAAGTATGTGGCATGTAGGGGCCCCAATGTGAACAATGTCAACACATTTACATCATTATATGTGGGATAAAGCTAGTAAAAAGTACATTCACCCCAGAAAGTCATATATTTTTGGAAAGAACACATTCCCCCGAATCTAAAATGGGTACCCATGTCTTTCTACTCCAAAGTACCAAGCCGCACAGCTTTCCTAAAGTTGGCAATTTTGATGACATTTCCAAAAATCTCCTCAAAGCTTCCACTTTGCAGCATCTTATCTCCCACATAGTGTTAGGCACCAAGATAAAACACCCTAAATTTGAACTCCAGGGGTCCACTGAACAGTTTGATACCCAATATGTATAGGTTTACCTAAGTATGTGGCATGTAGGGGCCCCAATGTGAACATACCCCCATATGTACTGTCATTTCAGCTCCTGCAAAATCAACACATTTGCTTTATGTGGGATAATGCTACAAAATAGTAAGCTCACCACAGGAAGCCATATATATTTTTGGAAAGTACACATTCCCCTGAATCTAAAATGGGTACCCATTTCTTTTTACTCCAAAGTACCAAGCCGCAAAGCTTTCCTAAGTTTGACGATTTCCAAAAATCACCTCAAAACTTCCACTATGCAGCATCTTATTTTCTACAGGTTATTAGGTACCAAGATAAAACACACAAATATGAACCCCAGGGGTCCACTTAACAGTTTGATGCTCACTGTACATAGGTTTATCAAAGCACATGGCACTTAGAGACCCCCAAATATACCTTGTGCACACTAATTTCATGGCTTAGCTTTACCTAATTCACAAACACAGGGCAGTTTTATGAGGGGTAGAAGCTGCAGAAATGTAGCATGACCCCTAAAAACCATATATTTTTGAAAAGTACACGTTCTGACAAATCCAACAAGGGTAAAGAGTCCTTTCTACACCAAAGTACCAATCTGCAAAGCTTTCCTAAAGTTAATGGTTTTTATGACTTTTCTGAAAAAGGCCTAAAATTGTTGCAGTTTGCTGCATTTATCTCACACAATTTCTTGCATACAAAGGCAAGTCACCCCAAATAGGAACACCTAAGGTCTACTGAACAATTTGATGCCCAATATGCATAGATATACCAAAGTCTGCGGTATGTACTGAACCCAAAATGAAAATAGCGCACATGGATTTCTCGCCTGCCAACTCAGCTTTTGCCCCCTGACAGCGTATTATGTGCCATAACACCCCCTAACTATACAGAGACCCCCAGAAAAGCATATAGTTTTGGAAAGTACACATTCTGATGAATTCAAAATGGGTAATTTTTCTACACCAAAGTTACACATGGCAAAGCTATGCTAAAAACAGATCAGGAACACTAATACAGGGATAAAAATGAAATAAAACCACAAAAATTGTGCAAATCAATGAAACAACAAAATAAGTCACATGACAGTGTGAATAGTGGTCAAAATATCTGATCCCATAGTCACGCTGTCAAAATAAACAGTTTTTTTAGGGGAAAAAAACAAAAAAAAAGAAGTAAAATGAAAAAACAAAAACATTTTTGTGAGTTTGTGTATACATGTGCATATGTAAAAGTTGTGTGACAGTGTGCAAGTGTGTATATGAGTGTATATGAGTGTATATACAGTAAGTGTGCAAATTGGAAAAAAAAACCTGTGCTAAATTGTGTGCTGTATGTGTGTCTAAATGTATGTAAATGTATATACTGTAAGTGTGTGTAAAAGTGTGTATACATGAAAATAAAATCGTACTTACCTGTCCTGAAGCACGGATCGCTTGCCATGCTGCAGTCCTCGGGAGGAAGTAGGTGGGAGGCGGCACTGGGGGGGAAGCAGTGCATTGCAGGACCGACCCCCCAACCCCCTGGGCTCATTGTGGAGGGGGTTGGGGGGTTGGGGGCTTTTGCCGCCGGTGCAGAGAGAATCACTTAGGTACCAATAACGTAGGTACTATGTTGTTGGCACTTAACAGCTTTTTTTAAAACAACGTAGTACCTACGTTGTTGGCAGGAAAAGGGTTAAATGAATAGGTAAATAGCAGTGGTACAGATAATGGTAAATAAGAAGTACTACAAATATGTAACAATAATAACCTAACTTGCTGTAACTTAATGATAAAAAAAAATTAAGAAGTTAAGATAAGGTGAGGAAACTTAATGACAACCATATAGCTATGCAATATATCTGCTAACGTGACCATACAAAAATGTACACACCAACCACAAATACGTGGCCTGTTATCCAGAATGCTTTGGACCTGGGGTTTTCTGGGAAGGGGTCTTTCTGTAATTTGGATTGTCTTATCTTAAATCTACTTAAAAATCATTTAAACATTGTTTTGCCTCCAATAAGGATTAATTATACGTCAGTTGGTCTCACTCCAAGGTACTGTTTTACTATTACATAGAAATGTGAATTAAAGGGAATTAAAATGGAGTTTATGGGAGATAGCCTTCCCGTAAGTTTTCTGGATAAGAGGTTTCCAGATAACGGATTGGACATTCAATTTCCCTGGATGTGGGAGGAACAGCTGCATGTTGTGTCATTTCTCCTGGGAGATCCTGTACTCTGTGCCACAACTATATTTCTGCCGATCATGGCAGAAAGTCTGCACTTTGTTGCAATGAGGTGCAGTGTACTTCTTGGGGTTCTGTATTACCTTTAAATGAGCAGGAAGCCTCCACTTCTGATGATATTTTCACATTTGTGCAATCTTTTGCAGCGGTGCTCTCTTGTGACATTGGTATACATATTACTTCAACATAGTGCATGTCCTCCTCTGCTGATGCACTGTTACTTTCAGAGAAACCTTCAGAGCTCCTTTCTAAGGTGGCAGTACAGTCAGAAATGCTCATAGAATGCTCCATGTTTATGTCATTTGTTCTAATGTGTTTTGTGGGTTTGCTGCCTTCTCCAGGAACAATCACTGGTTGCTCACACAGTCTGCTGTTCATTCCATGAATGTTCTCACTTGGCTCTGCTGATTGGGTTTGTACACCAGGAAGGGCCGATGGTAGAACTGCAGTCATTTCACCCATAACTTGCTCCCCCGGGGTGATTTCTGCATCTGGAATGATTGTTTGTTGCGCTACTTTGACTTTTGGTGTTTTTGATACTGGTAAATCTTTCAGACAGTTTGGTACCACAGGCCGAGATGCACCACCAGTTTGGGAGCTTGTGACAAACTGTGTTTTTGATTGTAGGTCTCCACTAGATGCGTTTCTATGTTGTGCCACTGTAATGTTATTTTCATTGGTGGAATTTCTGTTTTGTACTACTGATGTGCTTTGTTCAATGGGGGAGCTTGCACGGCATGAATTTAGTAAAGATTTGCTATTAGAGCAGTTTTTTGCATAAGCAGAGCATTTGGGAACCTCAGCTAAGCAGTTACGTGCTAGCTTGGCTCTTTTGGCATAGGAATCATCTGCTGAGTTACCTTCTGTACTGACAGCAATAGCATTGTGCTCACCTGGTCTGTCTCCGACATGCAGCCCTTCAGACTGTAAATAAAAAAAATATATGTTAAGATCTGTAAGTCCATAGATCGAGCCAATCCTAAATTCCAGTTATTATTATTTGTTATTTCTGCTTAATACACATTTAAAGTCCTGCCATCCACTCCTACACACTTTTTTCCCTTTTCCCAGGCAATATGGGTTATTTGGGGCACCATATACAGTACATTTGTCCTTAAAGGAACAGTTCAGTGTAAAAATGAAACTGGGTAAAATAAATGTTAAATGTAATAGACACTGTGCACAATAAAACATGGTTTTAATATAGTTAGTTAGGCAAAAATGTAATCTATAAAGGCTGGAGTGGGCAGATGTCTAATATAATAGTCAGAACACTACTTCCTGCTTTCAGCTCTCTAACATCTTAGTTAGTCAGTGACTTTAGGGGGGGGGGGCATATGGGACATAACTGTGCATTTGAATCTGACCTGCGTGCTCATAAACTAACTCACCAATTATGTCCCATGTGCCCCCCTAAAGTCACTGACTAACTATCAGGTTAGAGAGCTGAAAGCAGGAATTAAAGTTCCGGCCATTATGTTAGACATCTGCTCACTCCAGCCTCAAAAGATTACATGTTTGCCTACTAACTATATTAGACTGTGCAAAATAAAAATATTTCTATCTATTTTACCCAGTTTCATTTTTACCCTGAACTCTTCCTTTAAAGGAACAGTAACACCAAAAAATTAAAGTGTATAAAAGTAATAACAATATAATGTACTGTTGCCCTGCATTGCTACAACTGGTGTGTTTGCCTCATAAAGACGACTATAGTTTATATAAGTAAGCTGCTGTGTAGCCATGGGGGCAGCCATTCAAAGGAGAAAAGGCACAGGTTACTTAGCAGATAACAGATAAACCCCCATTATATGGGGCTTATCTACTTGTTATCTGCTATGTAACCTGTGCCTTTTCTCCTTTTTTCCAGCTTGAATGGCTGCCCCCATGGCTACACAGCAGCTTATTTATATAGTAGCTTTTCTGTAGCAAAAACACCAGTTTTTTGCAGAGCAACAGCACATTATATTTTAATTACTTTAAAACACTTTAATTTTTTGATGTTACTGTTCCTTTAAGGTGGCCATACACTCACTGATTTTATCTTTGAAGGCACCCGAGCACCGGCAAACGTTTAGCACTGAATCATCTGATAGGAGTAGAATTCTTTTGTGTCTACCTGACATTGGGCATCAGTAGAAGAGCTGCCAAAGGAATCCCTGCTAATGTGAGTCTATAGGGAAGTCGGAAGGGGGCAACATTTCTAACCACAGAGCTTAGTTAAGTGATAGGGACACTTTATCCAATGATAAATCTGGAGGATTTGAAGAAATACTATCTAAGAATAATGTGTGTTTATGTGCCTGAAAGCAATACATAACATTTGTTCACCCCCTAGTAAAACCGCATCAGTCTGTGGAAAAAACTGCACATCCCCTTCCCTTACTTCCATATTACTTGGCACTTGGTGCAGTTCTCTCCTCGCACCAGCCTGGGGAAAAAACATTTTGGCACAGCCCCCCCATGAAATAGAATCTACAAGTCTGCTTAAAATCATTTAAACATTTAATAAACCCAATAGGATTGTTTTGCCTCCAAAGAGGATTAATTATATCTTAGTTGGGATGGATTCAAATGATTATTTCCCCTTTGCTTCTCTCACAAAACAGGAATTCTCTCATGATTCAAGTTGTCTTAATAACAGAGCATTCAGACCACTGGGGTCCCAGATCCTATTTAAACTTTTGGGCTCTCAGACTATCGGCACACAGAATGTTCATCAGGATTCATCGGCAGAGATAAGAAGGCAGAGGAATTCATTTTATGGCTTTTGTAATATTTAAAAAAAATTAGTAGAGTAAAGGAGAATTAAAGCTTAAAGGAACAGTAACTCCAAAAAATGAAAGTATTAATTAAAGTAATTGAAATATAACGTACTGTGGCCCTGCACTGGTAAAACTCGGGTGTTTGCTTCAGGAACACTACTATAATTTATATAATAAGCTGCTGTGTAGCCCTGGGGGCAGCCATTGAAGCTGGAAAAAAAGGAGAAAAGGCACAGGATACATAACAGATAACAGATAAGACCCCATTGTATTCTACAGGGTTTATCTGTTAGCTGCTATATAACCTGTGCCTTTTCTTCTTTTGAATGGCTGCCCCCATGGCTACACAACAGGGTTTATATAAACTCTAGTAATGTTTCTGAAGCAAACACAAAACTTTTACCAGTGCAGGGCAACAGTACATTATAGTTTAATTTCTTTAAAATAAATAAATTTTTTGGTGTTACTGTTCCTTTAAGTCGGTTAGAACTGTTGTACATGTTGTACCAACCCAAGGCACCCACAGCCCTTTAGCAGGGAAGATCTGTGCCCCCAAAGATGCCCCAGTAGCCCCCCATCTTCTTTTCTGCTGATTCACTGCCCATGCTCTGTGCTGCTGTCACTTAGGGACCGACTCACTATATACTGTATATATAGAATATAAATGGCACACTATACTGTATATATAGAATATAAATGGTACAATATACTGTATATATAGAATATAAATGTCACACTATACTTTATATATAGAATATAAATGTTACACTATACTTTATATATAGAATATAAATGTCACACTATACTGTATATATAGAATATAAATGGCACAATATACTGTATATATAGAATATAAATGTCACACTATACTGTATATATAGAATATAAATGGCACAATATACTGTATATATAGAATATAAATGGTACAATATACTGTATATATAGAATATAAATGGCACAATATACTGTATATATAGAATATAAATGTCACACTATACTGTATATATAGAATATAAATGGCACAATATACTGTATATATAAAATATAAATGGTACAATATACTGTATATATAGAATATAAATGGTACAATATACTGTATATATAGAATTTAAATGTCACACTATACTGTATATATAGAATATAAATGTCACAATATACTGTATATATAGAATATAAATGTCACACTATACTGTATACTGTATATAGAATATAAATGTCACACTATACTGTATACTGTATATAGAATATAAATGTCACAATATACTGTATATATAGAATATAAGGCTGATTGGTAATTAATACGGAAACCAGTGAAATTTGCAAATAGCATCAGAATTTAATAATCAGCCCTGTAGCATCAGCTTATATTACAGGTCAACCTCAGTTTCTGCTGGATATTTTATGACGACCCCTCACTTAGCCACCCAGAGCATACTCAGCATGTGGGTGTCACTCCAAGATGGGGAGCTCCTGTGGCAGCTGTAAAGACCTGAATCATTGCTGCTATTGAGACGCTGAACCTTTAGGCAAGTGCAGTAAGTACAGTATATAACAATTTGGCATTTTTAATCATATATATTTTTATAGTTTAATTCTTCAAGTACAAAAAAACAGTCAAGTACTAATTAGTGAATGAAAAAATAATGCATTATTTAAAAAGGAAAATATGAGAGTGTCCCTATATACCTGCTCAAAATGTGGAATTTCTGATGTGACATTGTCTGCATCCTGATCTTCATTAATAGGACGTTCTTTTAAAATAATAAAGGAACACGTGTAACTTAAATATGGAAACATAACATTCACATTGTTTATCATGTGGAAAATACTGGGTTTCTTTTTTCTGCTCAGCTCAGGGTGAGATTCTGCCTGACACACTGGCCGTGGTTTTATCAAGATCACCCACTTTGGATATTGGATGTCCATAAATCTATCCTTAAATCTATCCACTGATGTCAGGTGAGGGGCTTATCCCATTATCTGCAACTTAGGCTGAGGTGCTAACCCCTAGAATATGCCAAACAGCTGGATATGATAAACTTTGCATCTAAACAGTAAAAAAAAATTTTGATAATTTTTTAAAATTGGAATACTAATACAGGTATGGGACCTGTTATCCAAAATGCTGGGGACCTGGGGTTTACCAGATAAGGGGCCTTTCTGTAATTTGAATCTCCATACCTAAAGTCGAATTAAAATTGTTTTGCCTCCAGTAAGGATTAATTATATTTTAGCTGGGTTCAAGTGCAAGGTACTTGCTGCCTTGTCCCCACAACCTTGCTCAGGGGGCTGGTATTTACTGTACATGTCAGTGAGTGTGATGACACTAAAGCACATACTTTCTCTGCTGCTGATCCCACTCTTTAAATCAGTGGTTCTCAACCTCCCTAATGCCGCGACCCTTTAATACAGTTCCTCATGTTGAGGTGACCCCCAACCATAAAATTATTCCTAAGACCATTGGAAATATGTGTTTTTTCCGATGGTCTTAGGCGACCCCCATGAAAGGCTCGTTTGACCCCCAAAGGGGTCCCGACCCACAGGTTAAGAAACGCTGCTTTAAATAAAAGTGTGTTACAAGAGGATGAAATAGTAAGTTTGGCTTAAAGGGGAACTGTCACCAAAATTAAATCTCCCCAAAATGCCTTCCCACTGGCAATAAAGTGAAGGCATATGCATTCCTTTGTTTTCTAAAGTTTACCCCTGCATGCGTATGCCTAGCCGAGATTAACCCTGGGTAACTAATCTCACCATGGACCATTACCGTAACAAATAATCCCTATCACTTACGCCGCCCTAAATTTCTGCCGCCCTAGGCCTGGGCCTTGTGGCCCCGCCACAAATTCAGGCCTGAACTTGATATCATTCTCTGACTCCAGGCTAAGGCAATGATTATGTTCTTACATGCACAGTGTGTACAAATAAATCCTGGCAAGAAGTTACAGCCACTCAAATGCAGTGATTTCCACATGTGGTAAAAAAAATATTCAGTATGAGGAACAGGGCCGGATTTCTCTTCGGTGCGCCCCGAGGCCGCCCCTGTGGGAGTCCCCCATGCGCATGCGCGAACGCGCACCCCAGTGCGCATGCGCAAACGCGCCCCCGGTGCGCATGCGCAAACGCGCCCCCAGTGCGCATGCGCAAAGCGCCAGCTCCCCACTGCGCAAAGCGCCAGCGCATGCGCGAACGCTCTTTTTAACTCCCATACGGAGCAGTGGGGAGAGGTCCCGACTGCTCCGTATGGGAGCAAAATTAAAAAATGTTCTTGCGGCGGGGCGTGCCGCCCCTAAACTTCTGCCGCCCTAGGCCCGGGCCTTTGTGGCCTCTCCACAAATCCGGGCCTGATGAGGAATGAGAAAGGAAGATAAGTAGGAAAGGCTCTCAGATAGACTTCCTCTACTTTGTTTGTACATTCACATGGACTAAGGTCTTTACTTATAATGGAGGGCGGTTGTATTTGAGTGCTCAACTTATAACTGTACATTCATTGCATACATACCAGCTTATAAACTTTTTCAGTCAAACATTTGATCTTATCCAGATATACTTACTGCCTGGAGAGGGAGTCCTGCCATCACACCTTGGCAACTCTGAAGAGATTAGATGTCTTTTGCACCTGGTAAAATGGATTCATCAATTAATATCTTTACATTTAATATATTGTAAGTAAATGGTATGATCTGCTAGGCTTACTACACAGATACAATTTAATAGCATATTTAATAGCATATTGTAATAATGTTAATTCTGGTGCCGTTTGGTGAAAGTGGAAGCATCAAGCAAATAGATCAATGTGAGAGTGTTCTTTAATGTGTACATGCATTATTATTTACATAAATGTTTCTGTGTGTGCATTTTGGGGAAGGTGAAAGAGTTCCCCTACTGAGGAACAGTGGTGTAACTATATATACAACATACCCCGTGCCTAGGCAGCACGGGGGGCTGAACCACGGGGTCTGCTGTACCTTATTCCCCCCTCCCCAGCCCCTCTCCTACTTTAAATATAGTGGCGCAGTCAGGGCTAGGAGGCGGGGAGGGCAAGGAAGGAGGGACTGGTTGTGCTGGGTTCTCTTAAAAGATTTTTCTGCAGGGGAGCCCAGCATGACCAAGTTACACCCCTGCTGGGTTCCCATTGCCCCTAGTGTGTTATTAATAGTCCTTGGTATAAAAAGGGAGGAGCAGCCATATTCTTTCACTTTAGACTCTGTGAAGGGGGTTGATATTGCTCTGTGAAGGGGTTGATGCTGACACAGGAGGCTTGAGTAAAGGAGAAGCCAGGACCCTAAGATATGATGACCACCTTAGTGTAAGTTGGGAAAAGGGAATCTCCTGAGTAAGGCCCTTTTAGGGAGTGAGGTGATAGTGATTGCCATATTACCATGTGGGAGATAGGGTAGTTAGTATGAGGTCTATGCTCTACCAAGGAGGGGCAGTGTGGGGTAATTCCTCATGGGATACACAATAGAGTAGGAATTTTAGTCTTCAGAGTGCATTCCATTGGAGAGGCACCATTCAATTTATCTGGTATACTGGGGCTGACACCTGCGATGATATTAACACAAGTCATATCCCCCCACTGTGAGGTCCATCAGATGAGGGTGAATATATTTCTATGGAAAACTTTAAAATAATGAAATAATTCAGTCTAACAAGTGAAGTACCTTCTTTGCCTATGTTGTCCATGGGATGAAATTTATATTAAATTTAAATATTCACAGCACTTTCCCATTAAGAACAAATGACCACAGCACAGCAGGTAGCAGGGGAAGGAAGTCAGGGGGCCCTATCGATACATTTTTTAATAGAAAAAAGTTGATACCCAAATACCCCCAATACTGGCACATTCCTATGGATTATATGAGAATATGTCTGATTTGCTTTAGTGATGCAGAATAAAAGTCTTTTTATAGAATACATATTTCTTTACCTTGGAGTGGTATCCTCAGGGTCCCTCTGTTTCTAGTAAACAATAAAAAATATCTAAGTGAATTATTTAGTATCTGAGGATTAGGGCGCACCTACATTGCCTACTTTTGTGAAATGAACATGATATAATCATATAATTATTATATAATTAAGACCAGCAGCGTTTCAATACCTAATGCTGCCTGAGGCTTTTGTGATTGTGCCTCCCTCGGGCCCCCATGCTTATATTTACAGCACCAAAGGGGGTTTAACGGGGGCCACATCGCAAGTGCAGAGAGCACAATTGCACTCCCTGCACTAGAAGAGCCAAGTATCTGGTTTAAACATAGGAAAATCGTCTCTTAAAGTTATGACTATTTGCTGCCTCTTGTAACTCTTGTAGCTTACTCAACTCACCTCGTGGCAGTGCCCCTGATTCAGACAAAATAATAATAATTCAGACGTAATAACTTCTATATCTTAAATTCCTTAAAGAAATCATGCAGCTATGTTTATTACTGACAAATAACTGAAGCCTTGTTTTACGTTTTGCCCTGGGTTTGACAGAGTGCCACAGGTGCACTTAATATGCACTTAATATGGATACCTATATGTTCTTTTGCACACATAGGGGCACATTTACTAACCCACGAACGGGCCGAATGTGTCCGATTGCGTTTTTTTCGTAATGACCGGTAATTTTGCGATTTTTTTCGGCGTCTTTACGATTTTTGCGTAAAAACGCGAGTTTTTCGGCGTCTTTACGATTTTTGCGTAAAAACGCGAGTTTTTCGGCGTCTTCACGAAAGTTGTGCAAAGTTGCGATTTTTTCGTAGCGTTAAAACTTGTGCGAAACGTTGCGCCTTTTAAGTTTTAACGCTACGAAAAAGGCGCGACTTTGCGCGCAAGTGTTAACGCTACGAAAAAATCGCGACTTTGCGCAACTTTCGTAAAGACGGCGAAAAACTCGCGTTTTTACGCAAAAATCGTAAAGACGCCGAAAAACTCGCGTTTTTACGCAAAAAACGTAAAGACGCCGAAAAAATCGCAAAAAATACGAAAAAGTCGCAAAATGTTCGTTTCCAATCGGAATTTTTCCAATTTGGATTCGAAATCGTGTCTTAGTAAATCAGCCCCATAGCTTATATTTTAGCTCTACTGTCTACCAAAGCAAAGTACAAAATATAATTCAATGAATGTGACTGATTCAGGTTCTTGTCTCACCACCTTTTGTACCTGTTGTATGTTGGATGCATCAGAAATCCTTGAAGGTGGGCCGGGATCAGTGCTATCTGAGCTGTACTGATCATCCCCCTGCTTGTCTCCTGTAACCACAAGTTTCCATGACAAAGAATAATGAAATAAAATAATAAACAGCTTTGCAATTTTTGGTAATCAAAGTACTTATTTAAAACTGAATCATTAATAAAATGAATGAGAGGATATTATGCCTAGAGAGCTCTCTTTGCAGTGTGCTGAAAGTATAAAGCTTCAAATAGCATTTCCTCCTGGGTATTAGCGAGCTGAGCAACAACCACAAGATGATTTAAGCTGGTAAGATCCAAAGATCTGATCATTGTGCCAGGCAAGTGGATATTTAATCCATCGACATCAAAACAGGGAATAAGGGGCACTCAAAACACCATGAAGGTCACCATAAAAAATTCGTTAAAAACATATTCATTTATTGGACGCTTCAAGTGCCACAGATCGTAGACTCTACGTTCTTCTGCATTTCCGGGTCTGGGAGCCCCCTAGGCAATGAGTAGAGGCGGGGAATGAGGGGGGGCCTCTGGGATGCAATCGCCCTCCCTAGGCATCAACCAGTAAAAACTTTTGACAATTTTTTAAAATTGGAATACTAATACAGGTATAGGACCTGTTAAACCCAATCAAATTGTTTTGCTTCGTATTTGGATTAATCATATCTTAGTTGGGATCAAGTATAAGGTACTGTTTTATTATTACAGAGAAAAGGGAATCATTTAACCATTAAATAAACCCAATAGGGCTGTTCTGCCCCCAATAAGGGGTAATTATATCTTAGTTGGGATCAAGTATAAGGTACTGTTTTATTATTACAGAGAAAAGGGAATCATTTAACCATTAAATAAACCCAATAGGGCTGTTCTGCCCCCAATAAGGGGTAATTATATCTTAGTTGGGATCAAGTACAGGTACTGTTTTATTATTACAGAGAAAAGGGAATCATTTAACCATTAAATAAACCCAATAGGGCTGTTCTGCCCCCAATAAGGGGTAATTATATCTTAGTTGGGATCAAGTACAAGGTACTGTTTTATTATTACAGAGAAAAAAGAAATCATTTTTAAAAAAGTGAATTGTTAGATTGAAATGGAGTCTCTTGGAGATAGCCTTTCCATAATTCTGAGCTATGTTATGTTATGTCATGTCATGTCCATAAAGCGCTGCCTTGTCTCCACAACCTTGCTCAGAGGGCTGGTATTTACTGTACATGTCAATAAGTGTCATGACATTAAAGCACAGACCTTCTTTGCTCCTGATCCCATTCTTTAAATAAAAGTGTTTTACAAGAAAATGAAATAGTTAATTTGGTGTCATTTGATTGCTTTTTCAATCAAACATTTAATCTTATCCAGATATACTTACTGCCTGGAGAGGGAGTCATGTCGTTACACATTGGCAACTCTAAAGAGATTAGACGTCTTTTGCACCTGGTAAAATGGATTAATTAATTAATATCTTTACATTTAATATAAGGTAAGTAATTGTATCTGCGTAGTAAGCTTACTACACAGATACAATTTCATGCAGAGCATATTGTAATAATGCTAATTCTGGTGCCGTTTCTTTTGTGAAAGTGGAAGCATCATGCAAATAGATGAATGCAGAGAAGACAGATTTATGTTTAAGTGTGTGTGAGAGTGTTCTCTAATGTGTACATGCATTCATATTTACATATATGTTTCTGTTTGTGCATGTTGGGGAATGTAAAAGAATTCCCCTACTGTGGAAATTGTCAGGCCTGGAATTGTGGTGAGGACACAAACCCGGGCCTAGGGCGGCAAAAATTTAGGGGCGACATGCCGCCCGAGGTTTTACTCCCATACGGAGCAATGGGGACCTCTCCCAACTGCTCCGTATGAGTTTAAATTGGCGCCCGCGCGAGTATGCATGTGTGCCCTCAGGGGGTAAGGGGGGGTGAGTTGCGAACTCGCATGCGTGCGGGGGGACGGTGAAGGGGGTTGGCCTCGGGGTGGACGGATAAAAAATTCAGCGCTGGAAATTGTAATGTGGATGTGTTCCCATTGCCCCTAGTGTGTTATTAATAGTCCTTGGTATAAAAAGGGAGGTGCAGCCATATTCTTCCACTTTATACTATGTGATGGTGGTTGATGCTGCTGGAAAGTGTGAGACAGGAGGCTTGAGTAAAGAAGAAGAGTCAATCAAAATATGACACTAACTCCTGCATGAAGAGAGAATGTAGAAAGACAGAGGCTAAGAGTAACATTATTATTTCAGAAACATAATGTACAGAATGTGTCACTGATTATATGTAGGTTTCTTAAGTCCATAGGATGAAATTTATATTGAATTAAAATTTTCAAAATAGTTTCCCTTTAAGAAGAAGAAGAGATGACCACAGCACAGCAGGTAGCAGGGGAAGGAAGCCAGGGGGTGCCTTCAATACATTTTTAAATAGAAAAAAAAATGATCCCCAAACCCCCCCAGAAATACTGGCACATTCCTTTGGATTTTATTGGAATATGTCTGATTCGCTTAGTGATGCAGAAGCCTTTTTATAGAAAATATTTCTTTACCTTGGAGTTTTATTCTCAGGGTCCCTCCGCTTCTAGTAAAAAATACATGTGTAAATGAATTATTGAGTATCTGAGGATCAGGGCACACCTACACAGACATAAATTTGTTCCAAAACCCAGCTCCTTGTTTTTTCTCATTGCCTACTTTTCTGGAAGGAGCATGATCTAATCATATAATTATTATATAATTCCGACCATTACCTAATGTTTGGGGTCTAGGGGGGCCGCATTGCTAGTGCAGAGAGCACAGTTGCGCTCCCTGCACTAGAAGAGCTGAGTTTTCAGTTTGAAAAACGAAACTTAAAGTTACTAGGAGTGACTTTTTGCTACACCTGGTAATTTATGGGGCGCTGATGCCTGAGGCACGTTTCTCAACTCACCTTGTGGCAGTGCCCCTGATTCAGACAGAATAATAATTCAGACGTAATAACTTCTATATCTTAAATTCCTTAAAAAAATCATGCACCTATGTTTATTATTACTCAATATTTATAGTCTGAATTGGGAATATGACTTGCATGCTATATTCCGATAATTCGGTTTTAATTTTTGGTATAGGTTTTTATGTTGACAGAGTGCAACAAGTGCGCTCATGTACTTCATCACTAGAGTAACACTAATATAGATATCTATATGTTCTTTTTCATTCATAGCCTGTATTTAGCTCTACTGTCTACCAAAGCAAAGTACAAAATATAATTCAATGAATGTGACTGATTCAGGTTCTTGTCTCACCACCTTTTGTACCTGTTGTATGTTGGATGCATCAGAATGCCTTGAAGATGGGCTGGGATCAGTGCTATCTGAGCTGTACTGATCATCCTGCTTGTCTCCTGTAACCACAAGTTTCCATGACAAAGAATAATGAAACAAAATAATAAACAGCTTTGCAATATTTGGTTATCAAATTAATAGCAGATAGCATTTCCTAGTGTATTAGGGACTACCACCCACAAGAAGACTTAAGTTGGAAATCCAAAGATTTGGTCATTTTGACAGGCAAGTGGATATTTAATCCATCAACATCAGAACAGGGAAAAGTACACTCAAAACACCACGAAGGTCACCACAAAAAATATTGTGCTGCACTTCCAGGTCTCCTTCACTCCCTATTCATTCCACAGCCCCTAGGCAACAAGTAAGTAGCCCCTAGGCAACAAGTAAGTGGCCCCTGGGGTGCGACTGCCAAGGGACACCAAAACAGCAGCAGGCACCTGCAAACTACATACCTGCTGGGACCCCCCAGTGCTGTCCATTCACTGGATCCTCTGCTGCAGACGCCTTCCTCTTCACCCCCTGGACCTTTCTCCTCCTTCAGATGGAACTACCTGGCTGCTACCCCAGGTTAACACACACAAACACACTTATTACACTAATACACACTCACATTTACACTTATGCACACACATACATTTTGGGAGGACCAGGGAGGGCTTTTACACATTCACAGCACTCACACACTTGTACACACACAACACACAATTTGCTAAGTGTACACAAACAAATACACACTTATACAATTTTGTGGCTGTTTTTTTTATTGCATCTTGGGTTTTTTTTGCCTAAAAAATGGTTTAATTTCCATTACCATTCCATTCCCTTTTGTATGATAGTTCAGTGATTATATTACATTTTTGGTAATTTCGGTGCATTTTTTGTGATTTTATGCACTTTTAGACATTTTATTGTTTTTTCAGTTCTGCATAGGTGTTGTTGGTTTGTTTCTGTCTGTAAAACTTAATAATCTAAGCTAAAATATTCAAAATGTAATTCTGACTCCTGATTTCACTAGTGCTAAAAACAGATGTTTCCTTGATATTGTAAGCAGACTCTGAAAAATCATTTCACAGAATGATTTAATAAAAAAGTAATAAGTTGAAATGTGGCACAATTGGTGTTACTTACCTTTTCGGTGTTTTGTACAGTAAATTCTGAAAAACAGGCAATAATAAGAAACAAGATAAGCCATGTTGTACAGACCAATATTATTTATGCAAACCAAGAACAGATCACAGCTTAAAGAAAAAACTATACCCCCAAGCAATGTAGGTCTCTATGAAAATATATAACAAAAAAGTTCATATGTAAAACCCTGCTTCATCTAAATAAACCATTTTCATAAAAATATAGTTTTTGGTAGTACCAGGTATAGGACCCATTATCCAAAATGCTCGGGATCAAGGGTATTCCGGATAAGGGGTCTTTCCGTAATTTGGATCTCTGTGCCTTAAGTCTACTAAAAAATCAATAAAACATGAATTAAACCCAATAGGATTGTTTTGCATCCAGTAAGGATTAATTATATCTTAGTTGGAATCAATTACAAGATACTGTTTTATTTCTACAAAGAAAAAGAAAATCAGTTTTAAAATTCTGAATTATTTGATTAAAATGGAGTCTATGGGAGACGGGCATTCCGTAATTCGGAGCTTTCTGGATAACGGGTTTCCGGATAAGGGGTCCGATACCTGTATGTGCTATTGGGTAATCCTAAATAGAATATTGCCATTTTTAGCACTAAGAACTGCCCCCTGAGATCATAAAATTCATGGTACACACAAACAAGCCAAGGCACACATACATGCTAGGCCACATCAGCAAATGAATGGGCAAACTTCTGTCTTTTACTCCCACACTACTTCCTGTTGCAGTTAGAGCTGCATTATTTCCTGTCAGATGATCTCAGAGGAAGGACACAGATAAAATGGTGGCTCAAGGTAAAATATGTATGAGGGCAATATTAACTAGAATATATACTCTAGTCTGGTAAGATTCTTTAAGAGGCCATTTAATATGATATAAAGTATTGGTTAAGTATTCATTCTGGGGGTACAGTTTTGCATTAAAAGCTGGACGGTAATAAATGTAATCCCTGAACTACCATTCTTTTCTTGTTATACAGTTACAGTGTAATATAGAACTTCTCATAACAGATCAATAATAAATCAATATGAAGGGACCTCAAAAAAATGCTTGATTTCACTGTGCCTTTTTGTTGTTGTTTCTTTAGATCTAGGGCAGTGCTGTCCAACTGGCAGCCCATGGCACCCCCCTCTTTGTTCCCCCCCCACCCACCTGTCGGGCTGTTGTGACTGCTTTCCTTTGTGTAAGCTTTAAATGGTATCAGTAGTTATATTAACTGGCCCCCTGCATTGTTCACACCTCAGGCTGTAAACCCTCTGTATTGTTTAAACATGTAATCCCCTGTACTGTTCACACCTTTTAACACTGCATTGTTTACACCTCAGGCTCAGACTGTTCACCTGTTCACACCTCAGACTGTAGGAGCAGTACTAGCATTGTGTACTGCCTGTCCTTTGCTGCCTGTGTGTATGGCACACAGGGGGGAGTGGAAAGATTAGAAGAAAAAATAGGAGCAGAGAGCTATAACATGTTGCCATTTGCCTTATAATACTTATAATAGGGATCTTTTACCATTGTGCTATACTCACATATAGTTTTCTTCTTCCTGATTTTCAATAATTAATGCACCATTCGTCTCAGCACACATATAATGATAGGTTTTTCGGCAAGATTTTTTATTACAGCCAATAGTTCCTCCGACTTTGTTACAGCTGCTGCATTTCTGAAAGTTGAAACACATAAACATCATATACTTTAACAGGCAAAGTTGAATTTTTGCTTTTGGGGGAGGCAGTCATGTAACAGAGGTGCAAGAAATATTAAATACCTATCAAAAATTAATCAATTAATTTGCAGTTCAATATGATGTTATGCAAGTGGTAATACACTGGGTCTGCTCATACTCAGCAGCTCGGGGGTGTTTTTGCTTCCTCTGCCACCCCAATGTAGCCAAAATTATGCTGCCCACCTCACCCCTCTTGTTTACCTTTTTAGCTAGGGCATTACCACCTGAGGCAAGCTTTTCAACTCATGGCTGGAGTGCCCCTGCAGAAATTACTATATTACTGAATAAAGCACAGTTACTCTTCAGTTTACACATATACCTGGGGGCTCAATAACATAGAAAAACTAAGCTACAGTTGTGCAAATTTCCCCACAGTTGTTGCATGAAAATATACAATGCATTAAATGTACATGTATCGACAGTCACCCCTTGCACTTCCTTGTAGTTGCACTCAGCATTGCTCTGTCTGTCCCACCTCCTGTTCTCCTCCTGTTCTGCTCACAACCCTGAAGCTTGCAGTTGTAACTGACCCCTCTAATGTATATTAGGAATGGTATAGACCAGACATCAAAAGGAAATCATTTTTAAAAATGTGAATTATTTGATTAAAATGGATTCTATGGGAGATAGCCTTTCTGTAACTTGGAACTTTCTGTATAATGGGTTTCTGGATAAGGGGTCTGTACATCTCCTGGTGCATAAACAAGGATTTTAGTAGGTAATAGCTATTGTTCAATCTTGTGGTTACACACAGTACCCTTAATAGCATTTTACCAACATACTGCCATAATCTTACCATTTTTCTTCCACGTTTAATTTCGTTTTCTACAGTTCTTCTATCAAAGCCACCAAACTCCTCATCAGGTGAACTTGTTGTTATCACGTTGGGCGAAAAGAGCTAGGAGAAAACATCAAAACCTGTCACATAGTTTTTTTTTATAGGATCTATTATTCAGAATGCTCAGAACGTGGAGTTTTCTGGATCACCATGCCTTTAGTCTGGTAAAACATAATTGAAAGGAGCAGTGAAGTTAAAATGCTATATCACTTACCTGATACCCAGGGCTGGTGCTCTTGTTAGCAGAAAACTGCACTGTGTGAGCACCACAGAGTGATCTTCTTCCTGTTCTTTTATGTTCAGTGCCCCAGAGCCAATGCATGGGCAGTAGAGTGAAAAAGCTGGGTTTTTTTTGTTTGTTTGTTTGTTTTTTAAATTGGCTTTTCACATGCATATGCACCCTCACGAAGAAGCAAAGAAGCTCTGTGATGCTCACTGAAAAGTACCCCAGTCACATGGAAGAGATGTGTCTGACTTCATTCAGGAATTTACTGCAATTGCGCTGACAATTTGGCAAAACAGAATGTAGTCACTTCCGGTGCTCAGTATCAAAATGATATGTGCACCCAATACTTTAGACGCACGCTTGCATCATTTGACACTGGCAGCTATGGGAACCCTGCTGGCGCTGCCACCACCTTAGAGGTGCCAGTAACTCTAGGGTTCCCCAGAGGCAATAAATACAATTGCACAGGAGGCAGGTTACTGTAAAATGAAAATTAAGTACCATAATCAACCAATAAATAACATATCACCCAATTTGTATTATGTGTTGTTGTGATTGTCCAGAGAGGGAAAGAAGAAAGGGGGGCTGGCAAGAGGGGTTTGTGACGGGTTTATCTTAAACAATGGCGGAATTGATTTAATTTCTCTCTGATGAGATTAGGGACTGATACCCAAAGGCTCCAACACATCTGCCCTGGCCTGATTGGAAACAATAGGCAGATAATCCAGTTACCCTGGCACCTATATGTCTCCCCACCCCTGCATAGAAACAATAGGGGCTTGCTGGGAGAATGGGCCCACAGGGACATAAAAAGAGCCCCAAAGAGAGCTTGGAAGTCAGTCTCCAGAGAGAGAGAGAGGAAAGGATTACTGCACTTCGGATCAACCGCTTCAGTTACTCTTCGGCCATTATTTTCTTCAGACTGTGGAGTTACTTCTGTGGGACTTTGGAACTGCCTTTTTGCTATTTTACTTCTTAGAAGGATTTGTCGCTGTGTGATGTCATTGGACTTTACAAAAATAAAGTGCTGGAATGCTACACGGTTTCTCTCCAGTGTTTTAGCCTACACTTGTTAGGTCATTTTCATGACAGGGTTGATTATAGATTTGAAACATTTTGGGGTAACAGTGAGGGAAGATGTTCTGTTATCTATGGGGACCATACTTTTTCAATTTTTTGGGGGCAGCCTTCTAATGGATAGAACTGGTCAACAACTTTGTCCATTAATATAATTTAATTGATATAAAGGGACAAAATTGTTGACCAGTTCTATCCATTGTCTCTTTTTGGGCGGTTGCTCTGATTTCCACTTAATTGCTATGAATCTCTTGGCTTGGATAAAGAGGAAGAATAGTAATGTCCTTTCCACTGTAGTGTGGGCTGTATCTTCTACTTGATTAAGTAAGTTGGGTCCAGGGAAACAATAAGTGCTAATAGGTTACTCATTTCTTATTCACTTTTGTCCAGAATTTTTTAATAGATGGGCACTGCCATACCATCTTCTTCCACAGCAGTTCTTGCTGGAGCTAGAAGCTATTACGCTTGTCTGAGGCTCTAGGGGCAAGTTTTACAGTTAGCTCCAGAGAAGAGTGGACATGTCTCCAGGAAGTATATTGACCTGGGTGGTTTGTTTTAGCACCTCTAAGGAACCTAAGGTTAAATCTATACAATGCATTGTGTTTTGGGAGGAGGAGAAACATGTAAATCATTTTTCCTTATGAATGTTTTTCCCTCCAGAGATCAGGCAGAAGGTGAATGCCCAGTTAGGCAAGTCTGTTGAAATTTTAGCGCTAGGACAGAGCCTGTCCTTTTGTTTGGACATCACAGTCTTGAAGTCCCCCATTATTACAAGAGGGGCTAGGGGACAGATAAGATTTTATCCATAACCAGACATAATAATGCTTCGATATTATATAAGGCTTAATATAATGACCCTCAAGGTCTGTGATTAGTTTAGTTAGCATAAATGCACAGATTCTGGAGACAAGAATGGATACTCCTCTGGCATAAGTAGTGTAGGTGGAGTAATAATATGCACCTAACCAACATTTCAAGACAAAATCTTGTATAGGGCCTGTGAGATCGGAGAGATGTGAGAAAAGTCTTATGCCGTCAAAAGTTTGTGGCATAATGTACCTTGGGAGTAGGAAAAACTGAGAAAAGGGGTACACAACAGTGCACAAGTATTTGTAGTGGAACATGAACCCAGTCAACCCCACCTGCACTGTCCAAACGTGAGCAAGTCCCAAAACTGTGTAATATGTTAAGCAGAAATTAATCCCATGGTTCCAAAACCATGTTAGGTTTGTTAAATCTGGGTGTTTAAAGTAGTATCAGCTTTTCTGGAAAAGTCCTTGTATTGATCCTTTAAAGGATGTTGAACTTGAGAGGGTACGTGCCCCAGAAGGTAGTCTTGCAGGGTTGGGGGGTCTAAAACCTCCTGGTGAACGAGGGAAGTGTCAGGCCGCGGAATGATAACAGGCTGTGGGAGGTATTTCAAGCCGGCAGACGATCTGTAGCGAGTAAGCCCACAAACATCTCCCACTAACCGGAGGCTTGCCTGAGGATGAGGACAGGGAGCACGGCAGTGGAGAGAGGCCGGAGAGCCAATAACGAGGTACCGAGGATCAAGCAGAGGAGAGGTCAAACGGGTCCGAGTCGGGGCAGGCAGAAGAGTTTCAGAAGCGAAGATCCAAGCAGAAGTCTCAATAAGGAATCAGGATACAATAAACGCCAGGCACAAGTAAACTTGATAACCAAGCAATGATGGCTGGAAAATGGCGATTATTTAAAGGTGGCGATAAGCGCGAGTGCATGTGGCGTCAAGACGCACGCTGCAACGTACGGACGCGTGCGCGCGATCTTTCGCCGAGCGCAATTTTGCTCGCGCGCCCCTTCACCGTGCGTGCGATTTTACGCGTGCTAACTGGCCGCCTGTCTGGCGCATTCTTAGACGCATGCGCTAAATGGCGCGCGTCCTTACATTGCCCCCCCCCCGAGGAGCGACCTCCGGGCGCGAATAACCCTTTTCTTGGGGTGTTTCCGGTGAAAATTCCGTAACAGTCTAGGCATGTATATTTTGTGCCGGTTCCCAAGAGTTCTCTTCCGTGCCATAACCCTTCCACTTCACCAAATATTGATGTTGTCTGCACCGGATTCTATGATCTAGAATATCTTCAACCTCAAATTCCTCCTCCCCATTACATGACACTGGAGGAAGGGGCTTTGCGACTCGGCCAATAAAAGGATCGGGAACCACAGGCTTGAGTAATGCCAAATGAAAGACAGGATGGATCCGCCAGGCTTCCGGAAGCTTTAGTTGGAAGGCTACAGGATTAACTTGACGCACAATCTCAAAAGGGCCCAGAAAACGATGACCAAGTTTCTTACTTGGACAGGAGACTTTAAGATTAACAGCTGACAGCCAAACCTTGTCCCCAACTTTAAATTCTGGGTCCTTACTTCTCTTTGGTCATAGTAGCTTGCAAAGTCTTGTAGTTATCCTTCAAAAAAGTTAATCGATCCTGGACAGCAGGAAGGAGAACCTCTGGAGTGGACAACGGAAAAACTGCAGGGTGAAGACCATAATTAGCGAAAAACGGAGACTGCTGGATAGAAGAGTGGTGTGCATTGTTGTAGGCAAATTCTGCTAACAGAAGTAAAGTCAACCAATCATCTTGGAGATATGACGTAAAGCACCTTAGGTATTGTTCTAAAGTTTGATTCGTTCTTTCAGTTTGTCCATTAGATTGTGGATGAAAAGCGGATGAAAATGAGACCTTGATTTACAGAGCTCCACTTAGCACTTTCCAAAATCGGGAAGTAAATTGTGTTCCTCTATCAGATACTACTTCATCAGGTAATCCATGAAGTCTGATGATTTCCTTAATAAAGGTCTCAGCAGTGAGCGCGGCTGACGGGAGTTTATGCAGAGGAACAAAATGAGCCATCTTGGTTAGTCTGTCAATGATGACAAAAATAGCAGTGTAGCCATTGGACGGAGGTAAGTCCGTAATAAAGTCCATAGAAATTGACCCCCAAGGCCTAGCAGGCACTGGTAACGGCACAAGCAATCCCATTGGTTTGGAATGCGTACTCTTAGTTCTCGAACAGGTGTCACAAGATTTTACATAGGCCACACAATCAGAATATAAATTCGACCACCAGAAGAACCTCTTTGCCAGAACAATGGTTTTTTTGATCCCAGGATGTCCTGCCAATTTGGAGTCATGGACCGTACGAAGAACCTCTAGGCGAAATTTCTTGGGCACAAATATCTTATCTTTGAAGAAAAATAGTCCATTTCTGGCCACAAGATCCGCTTCAGAAGGAACATTCAAGTTACATTCTTGTTTAATCTGGTCGATAAGAGAGAACTGAACACATAAAAAATGATGAGGTTGGAGTATGGTCTCAGAGGGACTGCCAGAGTCTATTTCAGAAGGAAACATTCTAGAAAGGGCGTCAGCTTTAGTGTTCTTGGAGCCGGGACGGTATGTGAGGTGGAAATTAAACCTCATAAAAAAAAGAGCCCAACGAGCTTGTCTAGGTCTCAATCTTCTGGCAGTACGAAGATATTCCAGATTTTTATGATCCGTGAAGATTAAAATGGGATGAGGACTACCCTCCAGCAGATATCTCCACTCCTCCAAGGCTAATTTAATTGATAAAAGTTCCCGATCAGAGACATCATAATTTTGTTCAGATTTACTTAATTTTCGGGAAAAGAATGCCACGGGATGTAGAGAACCAGAGGGATTTAATCTTTGAGACAGGATTGCTCCAACAGCATTTTCTGAGGCATCTACTTCCAGAACAAAAGGTAGAGATGGGTTCGGGTGACAAAGAACAGGTGCAGAGGTAAAATGAGATTTAAGAGTATCGAATGCTTCTTGAGCTTGAAATGTCCACTGGAACTTGGAGGTCAAGGCAGTAAGTTTAGTAATAGGCAGAATGACTTGTGAAAAGTTCTTAATAAACTTCCTGTAGAAATTAGCGAACCCGACAAAACGTTGGACTTCCTTTCTGGACGTAGGAACAGGCCAATTTAAGAGAGCCGAAATTTTCTTCTGATCCATTTGTATTCCACCCGGAGAAATCACGAATCCCAAGAATTCTATCGAAGATTTGTGGAACTCACATTTTTCAAACTTGACATATAATTGGTGGGACCGAAGACAGGAGAAAACTTTTTTCATATGAACTTGATGTTCCGAAAGGGAGCTAGAAAAAATAAGGATGTCATCGAGATAAATAATAACAAAAATATCCAAAAAATCTCGAAACACGTCATTGAGGAAGTGTTGGAAAGTTGCTGGAGCGTTACATAAGCCGAAAGGTATCACCAGGTATTCGAAATGTCCATATCTGGTACGAAATGCTGTTTTCCATTCGTCCCCTTTGCGGATTCTCACCAGATTATAGGCTCCTCTTAAGTCTAGTTTGGAGAAAACAGTAGCAGTTCTAAAGCGCTGAAACAGTTCAGGTATCAGAGGCAGTGGATATCGATTTTTGATAGTAATTTTATTGAGCTCTCGATAGTCAATGCAGGGCCTTAACGAATGATCTTTTTTTCCACAAAAAATATTCCAGCTCCAGCAGGAGAAGTAGATGGACGAATAAATTTCTTTGCAAGGTTCTCCTCAATGTACTCTCGCAAAACCTTATGCTCGGGTTCAGCCAAAGGATAGATTCTTCCAAAAGGCACTTGCGAACCAGGTAACAGATCAATGGGACAGTCGTAAATACGATGAACAAAATAAGGACCAGAGTTTATGGGTGACCCATCAGCAACTCGCAAGAAAACTGGAAACTGTTTCTTCTTTAAAGGAATTTGATGGATCTCCGCAACTGAAGAGTCGAGAAAGCAACCACTGGCTCCAGAATCAAGGATTGCTGGGAGGTTTAGGATCTTGTTTCCCAACTGTAAGGAAATAGACAAAGTTAATAATGGAGCAAACCTGTACACGAGAGTATTAGTCTTATCGGTAGATTTCTTACACGGGCGAGTAGGGCAATTGCGGAGCGTCTATCAATCTGAATAGACAAATGAATGAGTTCGTCAAGGGAGGCCGGAACTCCAACTCGGGCAAGTTCGTCTTTAAGGTTGTCGGAAAGACCCAAACGGTACTGATGTCTCAAAGCTGCTTGATTCCAATCCACATCAGAGGCATACTTGCGAAATTCAACGGTATAATCCTCGACAGGTCTGGACCTCTGACGCAGATTTCTTAAAGATGCCTCCGCTGCAGCCGTGCGGTGAGGATCGTCATATAATACTGCTAAGGCTTGAAAAAAGGAATCCACAGATAAAAGAGAGGAACTGCGTGTTTCCATGAGATGAAAAGCCCAAGACTGGGGTTCACCAAGAAGCAGTGAAATTATAACTCCCACCTTGATTTGTTCAGTGGAGTACATCCTTGGTTTAAGGGTAAACAAAAGCTTACAGGCATTACTGAAAGTTCTAAAAGTCTTACGATCGCCAGAAAACTTCTCAGGCATAGCCACGTTAGGCTCAGGAGAAGGTAAAGCGGAAGCTCCAACCGTAGGAAGAGGCGGTGAGACAGCCGGAGCAGGTACAGGAGGTTGCAGAGTACGGAGCTGTTCCTGCACTTGACTATACCCTCCTTGGAGCTCCCTTACAGCCTGTGTGAGAGAGGTGATCTGCTGGGTGAGGGTAGTGAGAGGAGAAAGTTCTTCCTCTCTATCCATGGCTTGGTTATTCTGTCAGGCCGCGGAATGATAACAGGCTGTGGGAGGTAATTCAAGCCGGCAGACGATCTGTAGCGAGTAAGCCCACAAACATCTCCCACTAACCGGAGGCTTGCCTGAGGATGAGGACAGGGAGCACGGCAGTGGAGAGAGGCCGGAGAGCCAATAACGAGGTACCGAGGATCAAGCAGAGGAGAGGTCAAACGGGTCCGAGTCGGGGCAGGCAGAAGAGTTTCAGAAGCGAAGATCCAAGCAGAAGTCTCAATAAGGAATCAGGATACAATAAACGCCAGGCACAAGTAAACTTGATAACCAAGCAATGATGGCTGGAAAATGGCGATTATTTAAAGGTGGCGATAAGCGCGAGTGCATGTGGCGTCAAGACGCACGCTGCAACGTACGGACGCGTGCGATCTTTCGCCAAGCACGATTTTGCTCGCGCTCCCCTTCACCGTGCGTGCGATTTTACACGCGCACCTTTTCAACGTGCGCGTGTCTTTGTGCGTGCTAACTGGACGTCTGTCTGGCGCATTCTTAGACGCATGCGCTAAATGCCGCGCGTCCTTACAGGAAGTGAGGCGGTGCAGAACATGTTTCCAGCCATTTGAGCATTTCTTTAGGTAAAGTGAAAAAATGGTCCTTGTTATCCTTTATCCCACAGAGATGTACTGGAAAGGACATTGAGTATGATAGTTGCAGCTTCCTGAATTTTTATTTGAGTCATTGGTTACGAACTACTTACGTATATACTTTAGGGATCAGTTGTGCCTAGGTGCTAGATGTAGGTTGTGTAGCATATTTGCTTATGTTTGTGCTGCACTGAAGCTCACCTTGTAGTGTTGAGAGTTGCGTGTCCCTCCTCCGTGTTAATTTGTCCTGCAGTGGGAGAAAAGCCGCCATCTTGGAAGGAAACAGGCTGCAAGTCGGTAGACTTTGAGCACTGCGGCGCTCCCTTATTCTTCCCCAGATGGTGTGGGCACCAGTTGGGGTGGGGGGCCAGGAGGGTCAATTAGGGTGCAGTCAGGACAGGAAGAAGAGGCTATAAGCAGAAAATATTCTTTAATACATTGGTGCAGGGTAGATAAGATCTGGAGGTTAGCTAACAAAGACTTAAGAGTCCATAATTTTGATTTAGGGAAAGAGTTTGCATCACTAGCTAAAATCCCCTCCTAATATGGTTTGTCCATCATTACGTTGTTCTAGAAGTTTCAACAAATGTTGTGTGAATCATTTGGTGCAAATAAACTGGTAAAAGTTACCAGTTTCCCTTTACAGGTAATTACCACAATTATATATCTGCTCTCAGGATCCTTCACACTGTTCTCAATACTCAAGCTGGCCATACATGTTAGATTTTAGCATCTTACGACGAACGTTCAGATACTGATCATATGTTTTAATGCAATGTTCTAAAACTAACATTTAAATTGGAACAACAAATCTGACGATGTTATGCCCATATAATAATTGCCAGACAACAACTGTACGAGACCCATGTTCTGGAAATACATTGCAGGTCACCCATGGATATCATAAGATAGGCAATACATACACAAAGATTATCACTATCTGACGGAATTTTTCTAACCTGTTTGATCAACTAAACGACCATTGCCATGGTATAAAAATGGCTGGGACACAAATTCTTTTAATTTATTTTTTGGTATAATTATTGCATTAAGTTTCCCTGTGAATATGGGCATCAGTTATTCAGGACTGTGGAACATGTGGAAGCAGATTTACTAAAACTTAAAAAGTTTTCTCATTATTATTATTGTTTGAAACCACAAATAAACTCGTTTCCACAAATAGTCATTTATCAAAAGTTCTGAACTGAAAAAGCACAAAAGAAGTTGCGGAAAAGTAGTGACTTTTTCGACTTGTCGCACGATAACAGCAACTTTTTTATTGTCGCACAAAAACCAGCGACAAAAAAACAAAAACCTCTAAAACTATGAAGCAAAGAAAGAAAGATCTTCCAATTGTAAAAGGGACATCTACCATTGACGTCTACATGACCGCGAAAGGTTTTAGCTGGAGTATTTTCGGATTCGGAATTTGCACATTGAGGAAGTGTAACTTGTTCCCTGTGGAAAGGAGCTGTTCCCATTTAGCCCAGGGGTACAACCCATTAATAAGAGTTTTAGATAGAATACTCCAGGGGTGTGAACCTGGGGGTCATTTATCAACACTGGGCCAATTTGCCCATGGGCAGTAAACTATGGCAACCAATCAAATTGTTACATTCGTTACTCTACATGCAGCTGGCTGAAAAAAGCCAATCATTGATTGGTTGCTATGGGTTATGCCCACAGGCAAATTTGCCCAGTGTTAATATATGTGATGTACAGTATACTGTGATGTATACTGTGTTCCAACGAAAAGATTGTAGTGTGGGGTAGATCCATAGTTCAGAATATAAACTAGCATAAAAATAGGTACAGGTATCGGACCCCTTATCCGGAAACCCGTTATCCAGAAAGCTCCGAATTACGGAAAGCCCGTCTCCCATAGACTCCATTATAAGCAAATAATTCAGAATTTTAAAACTGATTTCCTTTTTCTCTGTAGAAATAAAACAGAACCTTGTAATTGATCCCAACTAAGATATAAATAATCCTTATTGGATGCAAAACAATCATATTGGGTTTAATTAATGTTTTATTAATTTTTTAGTAGACTTAAGGTATGGAGATCCAAATTATGGAAAGACCCCTTATCCGGAATACCCTTGGTCCCGAGCATTCTGGATAATGGGTCCTATACCTGTACTTGCAATAGGGCCAGGCTGAGCAAAGGAGTCATATGTAGCAGCGCTATGCCTTACAGAACAGTGGAAAAGTAGTATCCCGGTGTCTTAGCACTACATTCATTTAAATAACACTAACAGGAAAGGCAGCCTCTGAAAATCTCCATTCACATATCCCCAGTGGCATTACAAGATGAGTGGGTTGTTATACAGTGCTGGCAAATACAAGTTTAGGAAGCAAACTATAATATGCAATCAATAAGTCACATATTGAACAAGGGAAATGGGATACATAACAGATATTTCTACTGAAAATGTATAGACTTAAATCTTTTATCTAAGGGCAAAAGGCCCTGCATAACGCTCTGCTGCCTCTAACTCTGCTAATGAAGCTACTAGTGACTCTAAGCCCAGACCCAGTAACTCACCATGCAGTAATAATGGGCTGTTACTTCACCATCACTGGTCTGTAGCAAGTCTCCAGTCTTCTTATTCTGCTCCCCTTGTTGACAGAAGGCGCACACCTCCCGATTTGGTGTAGAATTTGACATGATGGCACAGAGACTGCGGCAGTCGAGCTCAGAGTAGGAAACTGAATCAGTTTTGTAGCCCTCAGACTTAATAAAAAGCTCCTAACACTTTCACTTTCACTTCCCGAGTGCAGCAGGCGTGTCCATTTCACTGCCGTTGGCCACAGTGTGTGCAGGGTTGCCAGATTTATTTTTCCAAACCAGCTAAAGTCCGTTCTAAAACCAGGCCAAAACTAGTATACATAGGAAAACATGTCTTTCAAAGTGTATAATCACTACCCATGCCCTGTGCCCCCTCTCCAGTTACTGGGATGGCTGATAATTCCCTGCCCTCTGTGCCCAGTCCAGCTGGGAAGTCACTATAGAAATAGATTCTGAATGGTGCATTTACCCCAGACTTGATACACATATGGGTGCGTTAAACTATAACTTTTAGAGCCCCAAGATATCCTGAGAGTTATAGCTTAAGGATCAACTGCAGAACTGCCCCCACATCACAGTAGAAAGTAATGTAACAATCACATACCCTATAGAGCAGAGAGCAGGTTGTAGGGCAAACAGGTTGAGCCTGAAAGAGCAAAAAGAAATACAAAATGGAGCCTCTGTCTATACTGTACAATTGCATGCTGGGTATTGTAGTTTTATATTAGTCCTAGCTGTAGGCTAATTGTTAGAAACAAACTGCATAACCCAGCATGCAGTGGAACAGGCTCACTAGGGGAAATAAAACTTTGGCTAGTTTCCAAACTACAAACCTTCCAAGGCTCCAAAAAATAGCCCAAAACTGTACCTTGGCGGGTTTGTACTTTGGAAACCCGCCAGGGCTTTAAATTAGTAGCCCAATTTGGCGGGAAACCACCAACTTGGCAACCCTAAGTGTGTGTGTTTCGGCACCCCCTTGCCATTGCCTGTTATATATCAGCTGTGTGCCCTTAACTCCCACTAGCATGTCCTAAAATCTACAGAACTTAACAAAAAGATTTTTTGCAGCTTTTACAAATGCAAAGATAATGATGAAAATCAAATTGTGTGGTGTCAAAATACCATGTGGAAATCTGATGGAATGTGATTTTTCTGCCATGAATATTCTATGTACCAAGTGAGGTAATGTCCTCATTTGTTTTGCATTATTGTTCCTGTGTATTAACTACTGGTCACATAAAATGCTTTATGAAAGTATATGTGTGCATCATAGTTCAGCATAGAAACCCTTCCTCCAATACTTATTGCAGGGCCAAGCTGTGGGAGGTGCTATATATAGTAGTGCTTTGCCTTAGAGAGCAGTTGGAAAGTAGTACCCTTGTGCCTGTAGCGCTAGCAAAGCTTCTTTGAGTACATGTGGACAACCCTAGACTGATGCCACACAGGGTTGAAAAACACAGGCTGAGAATCAACTTCTCCACTGACATCAGCCTCCTATCTTGCCTGTACCCAGAACCATTGTGCCTGTCAGTCGTAGGCACACATGGCTGATATTGGAAAAAAATGTGAGAGTTTGCAATACAGAGCCGATATCCGCCGCCTGTACCTGGGCAGACACAATGGGATGATTTAAAGAAATTCTGAACAAGAATTGCCTCCATGCAGCTCAGTGAGTTCCTTTTGCCTAAAGGTTACACTGTAATATTCCCACATTATGTGGCAGCCAATCAACATTTGCAGTGCTTGGCCTCCCTCTACTTCAGGATCAACATTCATGCCTCCAGATAAGGGGACTCACATTACTTGCCTAAACATCCTGCCTATAGACCTTTCATAAAATTACTAATAGGGGGCTAAAGTTTTTTGTTTTTTTTAACAGATGAAAACAAATGACTTGAGGAAACTTAGTGGTCAGAGATCTACATTTCTGTTAATTAATTTGATAATAGGCAACAGATATCATGGAATATTATTTATTCATATATACTGTATTAATACATATAATTTTATCACATTTATATTTGTAAGATAGGCCTAATGGGTTAAAATATGTTTCATTTGTGCACATAAATGTAACTGGTGGAGTCCCGAGCTGGACTTGGATCTCCTACTATTGAGTGCTATTCTGATACCTACTGGGAGCTGCTATCTTGCTCCCTTCCCATTGTTCTGCTGATCGGCTGCTGGGAGAGGATGATATCACGCCAACTTGCAGCACAGCAGTAAAGTGTGACTGAAGTTTATCAGATCACAGGTCACATGGCTGTGGCATCCTGAAAAACAAAGAATATGGCGAGGGCGCCAAGCGAGCAGATCTTCTCCTGATATCCCCACCTACGGGTGGGCGATATCGGGGGAATTTAGGCTAATTCGGTCATTTGGCCCTGAGGCCAAACGATCGTATCATAACGACTGGAATAGGTGCAGTCAGTTCAGGGACCGCATCAACGAGCTGATGTGGTCCCCGATCCGACTTAATTTTTTAACCTGCTCCCATCGATATCAGGCCAGTTTCAGGCCAGATATCGGTCGGGCAGGCCAGTCATTGTTTCCCCTACACGGGCCGATAACCTGTCGAATAAGTCCAAGGGACCGATATCGGCAGCTTCAATAGGCCGGGTATGGCCACCTTTAGTATGAGCAGAGATTTCCTTTGTGAAAAGACATGCACCTGTTTTAATGGTTATAAAACACAAAAATGGAGGAACTAACCAAACAACTTGTTCAGTCTAATGTTAGCAATTCAATAATCTGCAGCAACAGCAGATAACGCATAAGAAAGCGATAAAGGTCCAAGCTAAAACCAGTTTGCTGCTGGTAGAAGTCTATAATTTAGCCATATAGAAGCAGCGGCAAATAAACCAGAAGGTTTTTTATATGCAAATACATATGCAGTTTATGGTGAAGAGCCTCATGTGGAGCAGGCAAGATACTAAATTGTTCAACAAAAAGAAGGGGGAGAGACTCACACTCAGTGAGACTTTAAAACCAGACTACACTGGGTGTCATTTATAAAGATACAAACATTTATAAGATACTAAATTGTCCATAAGGTCATCTTGATGGAGTTTATACCAAAAATTGTCATTGAAATTAAAATGGTCATCTATCAGGAATGAGTTGATGGTAGCATGGGTGGGCTTTAGGCATTTCAAAGTCAGATTTTGGACACACCACTCAAAAATGTGTAAGACAATTCTACAGTGGTCAAACACATCAACAAACAAGGGGGAACAAAAAGTTGCATTCCTACTTTTTAACATCTACGGTAAGCAACCTGAAGGCAATGCACATTCTGGGATGGTTAAAGTTGATGCAGTTGAAGCCAGATGAACCTGGTAGAATGGGAATTGAATCAGGAAGTGTTCCAATTAATGAGCAATCCTTCAGACAGGTGTGTAACAAACCAAAGAAGAAATGTATAAAGTTGATTCTGCTCCCCTAGCTAAAGACTTAGAGTGGTGCACCTGAGCTCCCCCTTTACTGTGGTGAGTTCCTTCAAAAAATTGGACTCAAAAGGTGCTCAGGAAGATCTGATAGGACAATGCAGATGTTGTTATTGTGTTACCGTGGTGGCCAAGGAGACTGGTTTCCTCAGCAACTCCTGATGGCCATAGGCCACCCATTCAAGCTTCCTATTATTCCTCACCTTCTTACTCAGGGACCTCTTCTTGAAAAACAGATCTTGGAAGAGAAAGATATTTTAGATAGTGTTATCAAGATCTGGTTAGCTTCTAGGAAAGTATTTACATCCCATACTTACTAATGAATTTGGAACATGTTTTTCAACTGGTGTACAGAACCTGACAGAAATTTTCTTTATCCTATCTCTGAGACACTTGTATAATATCAGCAAGGATCTAAAAAGGCATAAGGTTACCTTAAAAAAAGCCATGGTGAACATTATACCTTGGGTTGATTTTGAGAATGTCTCTATATCCCCCTTACAAACATCAGCCCTACTATGGACAGTTACACAAAACATACAATCACATCATATAACAAATCTCATTATATTACATCACCTAAAAATTTGGACCTCCATAAAATTCAAAATATTAACGCACCACACACATATAGCAATTTGCAAACTTTGACATGGTTCCATCTTTATCTGGTCAGCAGAGCCACCATGAGACCTTCCTTTAGTCCTCAAAGGGTACCTATTACTTTAAAATGGCTTCAACCACCAGAAGTGTGGGCTACTAAGAGTCCGCACTCTGGTTGGGGCAACCAATAGTCTTAAAAATAGCCCCCTACAGTTTTATGCTGACTATAACAAGAGGAAGCTCCCAGTTCGGGCAGCTATGTTGTGGCACTTGCATGCACATAAGGAGCAAGTACCACAACACACATCAACCAATAAAATGCTATTTGCTGGCTCTTTGCTTTAGATCAGTGCTGTCCAACTGGCGGCCCGCGACCCCCCTCTGTGTGGCCCCCCACCTGTCTGGCTGCTTTGATTGCTTAACTTTGTGTAAGCTTTAAATGGTATAAAGTACTGAGTACTGGCCCCCTGCATGGTTCTCACCTGAGATTCAGGCTGTAATCCCCCTGTATTGTTTAAACATGTAATCCCCTGTACTGTTCATACCTTTTAATCTCTGTATTGTTACACCACTGCATTGTTCACACCTCAGACTCAGGCTGTAATCACCCACATTGTTTTCCTGTTCACACCTCAGACATTGTATGTACTGCCTGGACTATGCTGCCTGTGTGTAGGCAGCATAGGGTAGGCAGAGTATGGCACATAGGCAGCATAGGGCAGGGAGGGTATGGCACACACAGGCAGCATAGGGCAGGGAGGTTATGGCACACACCGGCAGCATAGGCCAGGGAGGATATGGCACACACAGGCAGAGTAGGGCAGGCAGAGTATAGCACACACAGGCAGCATAGGACAGACAGAGTATGGCACACAGACATTGTATGTACTGCCTGGACTATGCTGCCTGTGTGCCATATTTCTTCTTGCCAATCTTCCATAAAGGCCAACTTTGTGCAGTGCACGACTAATAGTTGTCCTATGGACAGATTCCCCCACCTGAGCTGTAGATCTCTGCAGCTCGTCCAGAGTCACCATGGGCCTCTTGGCTGCATTTCTGATCAGCGCTCTCCTTGTTCGGCCTGTGAGTTTAGGTGGACGGCCTTGTCTTGGTAGGTTTACAGTTGTGACATACTCCTTCAATTTCTGAATGATCGCTTGAACAGTGCTCCGTGGGATGTTCAAGGCTTTGGAAATCTTTTTGTAGCCTAAGCCTGCTTTAAATTTCGCAATAACTTTATCCCTGACCTGTCTGGTGTGTTCTTTTGACTTCATGGTGTTGTTGCTCCCAATATTCTCTTAGACAACCTCTGAGGCCGTCACAGAGCAGCTGTATTTGTACTGACATTAGATTACACACAGGTGCACTCTATTTAGTCATTAGCACTCATCAGGCAATGTCTATGGGCAACTGACTGCACTCAGACCAAAGGGGGCTGAATAATTACGCACACCCCACTTTACAGTTATTTATTTGTAAAAAATGTTTGGAATCATGTATGATTTTCCTTCCACTTCTCACATGTACACCACCTTGTATTGGTCTTTCACGTGGAATTCCAATAAAATTGATTCATGTTTGTGGCTGTAATGTGACAAAATGTGGAAAAGTTCAAGGGGGACAAATACTTTTGCAAGCCACTGTATGTACTCTAACCCAAGGAATTTAGAAGAGAAGTTATGGTCACTACACCATAATATTTAGTCATTTATTCCGTGTATTGAGCTGATTGTGTATTTATTTAGTATTTGTTGTATTTTGTCAAGCGTCTTTAACACTATTCCTAGACCAGCTTGCAATTTAGCCTTGCTAAGCAGCATTTATCTTTTTGGAAGACCACATCCTCTTTTATCATCTAAAAACGGCATGGCATGGATGAAAAGCACCCTAATTTATGTATTGCATTCTGCTCTGCTGCTTGCACCACGAGGCACTGGCTTTATTATTCATTAGGAAAGCATGCAGGCATCTCTTGGAATTCTCCCTAGCTTCTGAAATATATTGAATGTACAAGTTTTGGAGTGCTAGAGAATGCAAGGTATTGGGTATTTCCTTACACCCATGTGATCTGCACTCTGCAACTTAAACTATTGGCAGTTTGTTATACGGAGCATAGCACAACTTGCAGGTGAACATGCAACTGACATAAGTTCAGAGTATATGTGCCCTATGGGGGCAAACTTTTATTTTCTTAGAAAAGATGAATCTTTTTAAATTAGAATTAATATTTACACACACACACCATTTGCAATAAAACTGTTTATTGTAAAAATGAAGTAGAACTTAACCTTTTTTTTTATCGCTGGATTTTAAAACTACATTTTTTTTGTTGTTACATTACATTTTTTTCCCACGTTTGGATGTCCCTGGATGTTCCAGCAGAGATGATCCAGCAGTCCTCCGACGTAATTGCCGTGTCCCCCCAGATCCAGACAGAGAGGTGCTAGGCATTTCAGGTTCTGTCTGTGTGACCCCATCCCTGTGAGACACATCAGCCTGTATAAATGAATGACCTCTAGTAACCAATTGCCACAGGGCATCGCCTATGCGCCTGAGATGTGCCTCAGTTTTCTGCTGAGAGGCTGAGATGACAGACAGGTAGTGCACAACCTCCTGACCATATTCATGTGACTCCATGTCTGAGTTCTGCTGGTCAGCCAGAATGGCTGTAAGGAGATCCTTATAGACTTGGTGTCTAGCAAGAGGGGACTCAGATGGATCTCTCCCACTATGTCCAGCTGAAGAACGATCATCTAATTCTTCCTCAGATGAAGTTGGAACGGTGTCTAGTGCCGCTGTCATGGGAAAAACAATATTTATAGTCATAATTACATTCAAGGACAAAAGTGCACAGTATCAAGAATATCACTGATTTAATTTATACAACATTGTTCTAAAACACAACTCATAGGGTGAAGACACACGGAGCTACTAGTAGCAGCTACTTGTCAAGGCTACTAAAATAGACAATGCTGATCATTTACTGATAATTGTCTCTATGTGTGTATTATCAGTATTGTCTATGGCAGGGTATTTTCTGGGCTTTCGTAGCCATGACAAGTAGCTACTACTAAGTAGCTCCGTGTGTCTTTGCCCTTAGTGTGAAGACGTATGGGACGATTATTTGCCACAATTTTTTTAAAAACTTGGTTGCGCGACTAATTGTGCTGGCTTTCTCGCCATAGATTACTATCCAGGTTGCTGCGACTAATCGCACTTTTTAAAAAAGTTGTGGCTACTAATAGCCACATGTGTCTAGAAGTTGCACACTCTTGTACATTACTATTATATTTACTATTATATTTAAAGACAGTCATTAGACCTTTTATTGAAGCAGTGAAAAGTAGAGTAAGGGAAGGAAGGTGAAACAGGGTAACATTTGAGGATTATACTTTATTTGCTATCACTGATATACTTAGCGCCAAATAAAAATATCCAGGTGAGGTCAGAGCACAGCACCAGCGGGCACAAAGCAGCCGTGTCCTTAGCGACTGCCACAGGGTACTTATGTAAGTGGATGGCAGAATGATACATGCAGTACACTCTAACCCAGTGCTGTCCAACTGGCAGCCTGTGTGCCGCATTCGGCCTGCTGACCCTCCCCTTACACCTTTGTGTAAGCCTTAAATGGTATCAGTACTGAGATTAACTGGCATTATATGTCATATATGGTCATAAAGTCATTATATGGTCCCTAAAGCTCACACCTCAGATCAAGGCTGTAAATCCCTGTATTGTTTAAACATGTAATCCCCTGTACTGTTCACACATTTAAGACACTGTATTGTTCACACCTCAGACAGACTGTAGGAGCAGTGCCAGCAGTGTGTCACTGTATGTATGGTACACACAGGCAGCATAGGGCAGGAAGAGTATGGCGCACACATAGGCAACATAGTATAGGCAGAGTATGGTACACAAAGGCAGAATAGGGCAGGAAGAGTATGGCACACACAGGCAGTACTGTGCCTACCCTATGCTGCCTGTGTATCATATTCTGCCTGCCCTATGCTGCCAGTGGGAGGTGAACCTGGCAGGGGTTTGTTATGGGAGTTTGTCAGCATTTGGAAATAGTCATTATATGGTCCCTAAGGTGTGTCATTATATCCATATGTATTTAAGGGTATGTCTTAATATGACATAATATAATTCTTTCACATATGAATGAAATGGTGAGCACCAACCATTTGTGTTTTTGCTGCAATACTACCATTAATGTGGGTATGGTCTTAAAAGCTATGGTGATTGCTTGGGTGTGGTTTGAAGTGGGTGCAGTTTAGAGAAGGGGGAGTGGTCAAAACTGGCTTCCATTTTCAGCCCTCCACCATGTAGGCCAGAAAAATTCCGGCGCTCTGTACCATAGAAGTTGGACAGCACTGCTTTAATCCATTACTATTAATTTCAAGCACACATATTCAAAAATCTATGAAAGTGATAACAATACTTACCATTTTTATGGTCAGCACAGTAAATTCTGAAAAACAAGGCATAATTAGAAAAAAAATAAGCCACCATATTATACAGGTTAACTGTATTTGTTCAAACCCAAAACTGATCACAACTTAAAAATGTATTTCTATATTACACTGTTTACATAGCAAACAATTCACTCCCATTTACAATTTTATTCTTGAACCGACAAAGGTATTTTTTTAGCTGTAGTATTGGTGTGTAGGCGCCATCTCAGTGCATTGTGCCTGAGTCTGAGCTTTCAGAAGGAGCCAGCGCTACACATTAGAACTGCTTTCAGGTAACCTATTGTTTCTTCTACTCCCATGTAACTGGAGGAGTCCCAAGCCAGACTAGGATTTCTTACTATTGAGTGCTATTCTGATACCTACTGGGAGCTGCTATCTTGCTCCCTTCCCATTGTTCTGCTGATTGGCTGCTGAGGGGGGGGAGGTGATATCACCCCAACTTGCAGCTCAGCAGTAAAATGTGACTGAACTTTATCAGAGCACAAATCACATGGTTGTGGCACCCTGGGAAATGAAGAATACGGCTAGTCCCATGTGGAATTTCAAAATTAAATATAAAAAAAAATCTGTTTGCGCTTTTAAAAACAGATTTCAATGCAAGATTCTGCTGGAGAAGCTCTATCAACTGATTTTGAAAAAAACATTTTCCTCATGACAGTATTCCTTTAACATAAAACTTCTCAAAAAGAACAAATAATATTAAGGGGAACCCAGAAAAATATTTGTTTAGTTTACAATATGACATTTTGTTACTGTTCCTATTGCATCTGAGACTTTAAAAAACAGTCAAACAGTTTTAGTTCAAGCCCCAAGACCTTTGGTCAGGGTCCTTTGGTTTGTGAAATGAGTACAAATATAGGAAAATATTAGTGTATCAGTCATTATTCCAAGAGTATCTAGGACAGCAAATACATAGTCACCCAAAAGCATCACCTAACTGACCTTCAAGCTGGGCTTTCAGGTGCATCAAAGAGAGATTAATGGCCATTCACCTCAATTCTGACTCTAATTGGCCTTCAGGCTGAGCCCTCCCTGCCACTGCCCCAAGCTCCCCAGGGGGACAGACCCACAGTTTGGGAAATACTGCAATATTGGCCTATGATATACTAGGTATTTTATAACCAATGGGCACACTCAATGTACTCCTTCCATGAATAACCATTTCTCTTATTTCCCAGTAAAATCAGACATATATTTTAAGTATACATGTGCTATACTGTGGAAAAATGTACTTACAAATATTTTTCTTCTTTTTCATTTTCAATAATTAACCCAAGATCTCTCTTTGCACACATATAATGATAGGTTTTCTTGCACCGTGGTACATCACAGCCAATAGTTGCTCCAGTTTTTTTACAGAAGCTGCATCTCTGAAAATTCAAACACACATACATGCAATGTGTGTAATATACATACAATATTCTCTATAACAGTTGCTCTCATTATTTGAGCGAAGAAAACTAAAAGTTTACAAACTGTCGCCATTTTAACATGTGCTGGTGCATAAACAAGGGTTTTAGTAGGTTATGATTATCGGTCAAGCCAGGGAAATATTTAGGTCTGGTGTCACCATAGGCACAGGGGATGATTTTCTTTTTTTAAACTTCATGGATTATATAGGCACCCGAGGGCCTCCCCCCTAAAGGATGCCACCCTAGTCACAGGCTCATTGGTGCCTATATATAAATACGGCCCTAGGTCAAGCTGACACTGCAATAGAATTTTACTAACATTCTACCAAAATCTTACCATCCTTTTTCCACGTTTGACTTCTTTTTTCACAGAAGCAATATCAAAGCCACCAAACTCCTTATCATTTGTGGTTATTGCATTAGGTGAAAAAATCTAGGAAAAAAACACCAAAACCTGTTACACAAGTTTTCATTGTATAAAATAAAGAAGAAAACGATAATCCCTTAATTAGAAACCACTTTTAACAATAGCTTCCCACTGTTTGATTCAGCTCAAAGTACCAATCAGGAGTTCATTATTGGTTTAATAAAGTGATTTGTGCTAAATAGATAAGAAAAGTGCAATAATTTGAAAGTGCTAGCTTATTCAATACTGTCACTTAAAAGACTTTTTCTAAAAAAACAATTCACTTCAACAAAGTGTGTGTGCTATAGTTTTGAATTCTCACAGTTTCTCTTCAAAACCATCAATTGGTGACTGAATAAATTAGATAAATAATGTACAGGTTTAAGGTGCCAATTTTTTATAATCCCACTTAAAAAGACCTTTAGAAATCATCCAATGCATGTGCTATTCCTTCGAAAACATTAATTAGAAAAGTGCTAGTGCCACAAATTTTAATATCACCATATACAGGTATGGGATCCCTTATCCGGAAACCCATTATCCAGAAAGCTCCGAATTACGGAAAGCCTGTCTCCCATAGACTCCATTTTAATCAAATAATTCAGAATTTTAAAACTGATTTCCTTTTTCTCTGTAATAATAAAACAGTATCTTGTAATTGATCCCAACTAAAATATAAATAATCCTATTGGGTTTAATTAATGGTTTATTGATTTTTTAGTAGGCTTATGGTATGGAGATCCAAATTACGGAAAGACCCCTTATCCGGAATACTCTTGGTCCCCAGCATTCTGGATAATGGGTCCTATATCTGTATATGTAGTTTTCTTATTAAAAAGTCAAAATCAATAAATTACTATTGAATCAATGAATTAACAAACTATCACCCAAATTATTGATTGACAATAATTATAGAGAGAAAAAGAAGATTCAAGAGGTATGGAGATATCCCAGTTGTGTTTAACTATCTCGGTTTTTGCTGACTAATTAAAGGGATACCACAAAGCAAAGATAAGGCAGATACCAAATGGCTGTGGTCTGAAAGTTTACGTAACCTAATACTTATTAAAGGGCTAAATTATCCAATAAAACCACAATAAATGTTAAGGAGAAAGATTTTAAAAAAATCACAGTTAAAAAGCAAGTATTAACAATAAAAGAAGAAAAAAGACAACCCCTTTTCTGATTGCTATATTTAAATGCTACATTAGTTTACTCCTTTGTTAAATGCATATTGGTGAACTGCAACTCACAGTAAGGTGTTAACTTGTGCTATTAAAGTGACAACGTGTTGTTTTAAATAATTATGTTCCAAACAGTTTAAAAAGGTGATCACAAACTTCAATAAAAATTTTTTAGATTTGATGCTATATTGATTATGGTACTTAATTATTTAAAACAGCACTTTGTCACTTTAATAGCACAAGTTAACACCTTACTGTGAGTTGCAGTTCATCAACATGCATTTAACAAAGGAGTAAACTAATCTAGCATTTAAATATATCAGAGAAGGGGTTGTCTTTTTTCTTCTTTTATTGTTAATACTTGTAAATTATACCCCTCCTGGTTGTTTTGCTTTGTGTGGAGACAGGTTGTGAGAAGATCGTGACAGTTGCAGTCTCACTTGTCTAATCAATATATTTTAGTTAAAAAGCAAGGTCAGCTGAAGCTGCACCTTTTTTTCTGTTAAACCACCCAGCAGCCACCCACACAACCTCAAGTATCAATTTGGCTTTCCAGTACAGTAATAAAAAATGTTCATATATTAAAATCAAAAGACCATCAAATGTTAAAAAAACAAGTTTTCATGGTGTGATGTCCCTCTTTTCCCCTGGGTCATACCAATGAGGTACAGGGTGTGAATGATAGTTTATTTTTATCATTTAAAAACAGGCCTTCATGTGGTTACAGTTAAGGAAGCAGAGGTTAAAATCTTTATTTATATATTTATTTTTGTATAGTAAAAATAATTTTTATAATAGTTACCTTTTAAGCAGCAAATGCAGCCCATTGACTGACACCTCCCAGCAGAAACTGCCTAGTTAAACCCAGTTCTTCTTGCCTTATTGCCTAATATAATATTCTTTTGCTACTGTTTCATGCTCATTGTCTGGTTCCTGTTTCCTAGTTTTGCCCTGGGATTTCATCTAATTCTGTTCTTTGTTCTGTTGCAGCCATTTTTAGTTGTTAGTGTATGGACTTGTTTAGTAGATCTCGTTTTTGGTTATTGACCCCAGATCTGCCTGACATTGTTAATCCAGATGTCTGCTGTTACATGTATATTTACCCCATTAAAATGTAACACATCACACTCTCACAAAATTGGCCACATTCCCATCCACAATTGTGCCGATTTACAGTACTTTCAAATCCTACCTTACCTTTATCTGCCTTTTCCATCAGCATATGCTTTTGCCCATTAGCATCTGATTTGTCATCCCAACAAGTGCTCCTTTTTACATACTGTACCCTACAATCTGCCCAAAAGCCATTAAGCTTAGTCGGGAGTGTCCCCCAGAAAGACTCAGGTGGCTGAACAGAAATAGGGGCGCTAATAAGTAAAGGGCTGCATCAAGACCAATTCCCCCTACAGAAATTCTAAAGGACTCAGAGTAGCCCAGAGTATGGAAATCACCTATAAATACCTGGCACTGCCACAAATTTGATTTACCCAGTGCCTTGTTGTGTGTCTCAGCACAACTATAATGCGGTCAGCAAACACCAACTATATCTTATTCGCTACTAACAAACATGTTAATGATTATGAAAACAATACCAGCTATAATAGAACAATAACAACATGTTTGTACAAAATTGTAGGTTTGGAAATTTACAGTTATCATCATGCTCTCAACCAGTAATATCTCATCTAGCTCTCAGGTGTTTATAGCATAACATTTACTTTTAGAACAGGCATGCTCCAGGGGTGAAAAACATAGCTGCTGGTGCAATGTCTAGGGACTCTGTGTTTTTCAAACTGACTAGCAGACAACTGGAAGGGCATGTGCCCTAAGCACCTCTGGCAGATTAACCTAACTCCCAGATTACTGATCTCATTAAAGGTGTTGTTCAGATATTCTAAGACAATTTGCAACTGGTTTTCATTTTTTTTGCTTTTTTTTTGTTCAGAAGCTGTCCACTTTGAAATTTTAGCAGCTATCTGGTTATTGGGGTCTTGTTTACCGTAGCAATCAGCAGTGATCTGAAGGACAGACTGGAATATGAATAGGAGAGGGACTGAATATAAACATTGGGAATAAAACAACAATAATAGAATTGTAAGCTCACAGAGCAAAAGTATTTTGGCTGCCGGGGTCAGTGACCCCCATTTGAAAGCTGAGAAGATGTAAAAAAAGGAAGGCAAATAATTCAAAAACGATAAAAAGAAATAAATAATGAAGATTGTATTGAGAAGAGTTCTGGTTGGTTCTGTGAAATGATTAATCTGACAACAAACACATATAGGTAAAACAAGAATGAGTAATTTATGGATACTTAGCACAAAAACTGAGGGACCCCCCCACACAGTGGCTCAGGCAACATAACCAGGCACTAAGCAATGCCAATGCCAACATAACCAGGCACTTTCATGCCCAGGCAGAAGTCACCTGGCCAACCCCCCAGGAACAGCTTTATATATGATTATCAGAACAGGATAGATATGCAAGCCTGCACACAATATATGGTAAAATCAAGTAATTTGTGGTGCCATTTGGTGCCATCTTTAAGATGTTGTTCTACTCTTAATCAGTGAATCACTGATTTTTCCCTACAAAGACGAACTGCAAAGTTGCTAGAAATAAGACATTCTATTGTTCTTTAGTCACAAAGTGAGGTTGTGGGGTTCACTGAGCGTTCCTTTTTTCCCAACAAATCATGTACCTATGTTATAATGTCAATTGTATTATGTTTGTTTACCGCAGTGTTTGGAAGGGTGGTTCTGACACCACTATCGTTTCTGTGCTAGAATTACTGATGTCACTTTCCTTGTGTATGTGAAGATTATTTGGTGCATTCAGAGCCCTGTTTCTTATCACAGGACCAAAAGGTTAAGTACAAATGTACTATAGCTACATCAACAGTGCCTTATAGTTTTCATATTAAAGTTTATAATACCATCAGCAAAAACAGTTTATTACTATCTCTAATCCAATCCTATTACAAGAGTAGTTCGGTACAATGCTAGTAAACACAAGCTTGGGAAATTAGGAACAACTCACATATTAAACAAGAGGTAACATAACAGATATAACTATGAATAATTTTTGCCCTCACCACACTGGCAACTCACCATACAGTTAAAATGGGCTGTTACATGATTATCACGGGTTTTTAACAAGCGGCCAGTCTCCTCATTCTGCTCCCTCAGATGACAGAAGGCACACTCTCTCCGAGGTGGTGTACAATTCGGCATGGCAGTGCTGAGATGCTCTTGCAATTAGGAAGGTTCTTACTGAATCAGTTTCGCAGACCTCAAACATAAAATAGAAAGCTTTAACAATTTCACTTCCACTTTCTGAATGCAAAAGGCGTGTCCATATCATTGTAGCAATTCATACTCATGGGCAGAGGTGTGTGTTTAAAGGAATTTGAGACAGACCCATTTCTGTTATATACATACATTTTAGAACTAACATGGTCAGCTCTTCTCAATCCCTTGTCTGCTATCACTTTTATGGCCCCTCGAGGATGTCTTAGGTAGATGGTCCACGGATTGAATTAGTTGCACGTGATAGATCTCTGCTATCGTAGGCGACTAACTGCTCCAAAATGCCTTTCTACCTGCAGCAACAGAAGTCGCCGGCGGAAGGGCATACACGTTGCTGTGGCTTCTTGAAGTTGTGAAAAGTTTCTTCCTGCAGACAACTTCACGTGAGTTCAGAAAACTGAACGTTTGTCTTTCTACCAGCGACTACCCCTTTATCATAATACTTAATAATACAGTAAGGAGTCTGTTATGAAAATATTTTCATTTATGCAAGTAGGAAAGAGAAAAAAGTACTTGCATCCCCAGAAAAGTTGTGAGAGGGTAATAACTATAGCCATCAGAACAAGCCAGACATGAGATGGAGAAGCTTAACTAGAGTAGGAGGTAGTTAATGTTATAGCTAACCATATGGGTGAGAAACAGTCAAGGCAGTGAGCAAAGGCAGCTTTAGTCCACCGAGGGGGACCTAGTACCATGCTGGGTGCACCACGAGATAAGTCTCAAGTGAGTAGTGCAGGGTATGTATACCTCATGTTCCACCCAGTATTTGAAAGAAACAAATTAGACCACACCCCAACAATGCACTGAAACTCCCATCAAACTGCCCAAACCCCACTACCATTTTTGAGTCCATAATGTGGGTAGAGTTGGCACTTTTTAAAATAAAACTTACCAGCTGGGGAGGGCACTCCAGGAGTAAAGGGTGGATCTGGGATGTCAGCAGGTGGATCAAAGCAGGTGGAGCTATGACATGTGGGCACCACGGGCGGATGATAATTTGTTTGGGAAGGCTAATTCAGTTTAAGCTCTGCTACAGATCAGAAGATAGTGAAATGGTATGTAAAAATTTATTATTATTCAAAAATGCAAGTAAATTTCCAAACAGCAGTTGATAATACACAGAGATGAAAACACTAAATATCTGCTTAAGAGAAATCATTTGTCCATGTAAGTTCTTTAGGGCAGGGCACACATTACCTCTTGTCTAGGTCATATCATTGTATGGAATCTGTATGTTCAATGCATACACCCATGTATTGTGCAACACTGTGGACTATGTTTGCATTTTATACTCAACATATACCATGTACACAGATACACAACTATACCCTGCCACACATATTGTACACACATACTCATACAGTGGCGTAACTAAGTATACAGCAGACTCCACGGACACAGGGGGGCCCAGACCATGGGATCTGCTGTACCATAGTCCCCCCTCCCCGGCCCTTCTCCTTTAAATATAGTGGCGCGGTCAGAGCCGGGAGGTGCAGCACGAGGGTGGGGGGGGGGGGGGCACAAAGGCCCAGGCCTAGGGCAGCACAAATTTAGCCCAGCCGTATCTAAACTTTGCTCACATATGAAGCACTGGGGACAGGACGCGCAGAAAACTTCCATGTTTCCCAGTGCTTTAGTATGTGGATGCACATGGGCAATCCTGAGAGAGGGGAGGGGCTATGGGGGTCAGCCTCTGGGTGCCCTAATTACACATCCAGTGTAGGGTACATGTACAGCTCTACTGCACACAAAGGCACTGACTGCCCCCACCCCCCTTAGCTTCTGCTAAGGATTCAGCTCCCAGCGAGCATTACACGCCCACAAGGATCATGTGACACTACAGAGTGAGAAACTTGGGAAATGACTGTTCTCTAAGCAAGTGGCAGCCATCCCTGTCCTACAACAGCCTTACCACACTTCCATTATTCTCACAAATATGCTTTCCCCACATCTTCAGCAACTTCTACAAATTCAATCCAGAGCTGTCTCCTGCACCACCAGCCAATCAGAGTATGGATAAGTGATTGACTTACCACAAATCCAATCAAAGTATAACTGAAGTGTTAATCTGTAAGCCAATCAGAGCATTATGTTCAATGTTTCTTCAGGTCACAGCAGAGCCACACCCACTCTAACTCTAAGCTAAAGGAACAGTTCGGTGTAAAAATGAAACTGGGTAAATACATAGGCTGTGCAAAATAAAAAGATTTTTTTAATATAGTTAGTTAGCCAAAAATGTAATCTATAAAGGCTGGAGTGAACAGATATCGTATGAAGTAGCCAGAACACAAGCTGTTCTGTATTTGCTTTTGATCCTCACATGTGTGCTCATGATCATGTTTGTTGTACAGGTATGGGATCGCTTATCCAGAAAGCTCCAAATTATGGAAAGGCCATCTCCCATAGACTCCCATTATAAGCAAATAATTCTAATTTTTAAAATGTATTTAATTTTTCTCTATAATAATAAAACAGTACCTTGTACTTGATACCAACTAAGATATAATTAATCCTTATTGGGGGCAGAACAATCCTATTGGGTTTATTCAATATTTAAATGATTTTTAGCAGACAAGCTATGGAGATCCAAATTACGGAAAGATCCCTTATCCAGAAAACCCCAGGTCCCAAGCATTCTAGATAACAGGTCCCATACCTGTATTAGTCCTTTATGTTGCATGTTGTTAATTGTGCAATAAACTAAACTGTGTTCTTGCAATTTAAGCAGTTCCCATTGCCACGTTTGTGGGCACCCAAGGCAAGCCCCTGCCCCAAATCCCACCCACTCATTTCCTTGGCTAACCACTACAGAGCTATCTACCTCAGTTAATTGAAATTCGGGAGACCCTGCTAAAATTTTCGTGACTAACCAGATGTGACATCATGTGCACGCACTAATGCTCTCCTGAAGACGCTGAAAGCTACCCGTACATGCACTTATACTCCCCTACAGTGCATTCATGCCCCAAAACTTAAAAAAAAAATCAGGAAAATGCAGTAGGGTGATAAGAGACCAGAGGCAAGGGCAATAAAGGGGTATTTCCTGAAAATACAGGTGGAGTTGACAGCTTTGCCATTATGCCTACAGGCATAATGATGCCCTGGTTTCACCACTTCCCTCTATTCTGTCACTGACTGCCCTGGAGTAGCTATCATGGCCAAAGACATGCTTTCTCTGTGCAATAAACCTTATATAGGCTCTAGGGCTTTTAGTCTCCTTCTTCCTATGTTTCCTGGGGAAAACCCTAGAAAGGCCCAAGATTAGGAACTGCTGCCACCTACTGTACTACACAGGAATTGTAAATTACAGAACAATATAATGCACCCCCTTACAGGTGGGGTGTATTTATATACAGGCACCAAAGAGCAGATAAGCTGTGTACAATACAATGGTGTTACAGAGTCTGTATTTGCCACGTAACCTGTGCCATTTGGCCCTATTCCAGTTTGAAAAGCTACCCCCATGGCTACACAGCAGTTTTGTTTATATAAACTATAGTAGGGTTTCTAAAGCAAACACACAATGTTTACCAGAGCAGAACAGTACATTATATTTTAATTACTATAAATCACTTATTTTTTGCTGTAATTGTTCCAATGAGGCCAATTCTACCACAAGTCTATTATTTTACACATGGTAACCGTTCAAGACTGTTGTGGCATCAGCCTTAATATATTAGATGATTAAGTTGGATTGATTGTCATAGTAAGAAACAGAGATGAAAAATTTGTTGTTATTGAACAGATGTAACAAAGAAAATACCCAAACACACAGCTTTACAAAAATAATGTATTATTTATAAAAATAGCATTCTTAAGGTATAACAGTTGATACAAGTGTGTTTATTACAATGCAAAATAAAACAATAAGTCATTGCAGATTTCTGTTGCTCTTGGATGTTTACAATGTTTGAATGCAAGCTCTGCACCTCTAACCCCTTCTTTAAACAGAAACTATCATGAAATTACATTTTAAATTTATTTGTCATTATCTGGGTTGGTCACTAAGTCTAATCTATTTTAAATTCTGTCAAGTTCTAAAGAAGAGATATTAGGGACATTTACGAAGTCAGTGCATGGTGCAAAATGTCATCTTTGGATGCAAAGTGACATGTTTTACCCACAGTTCTATGTTTTACCCAGAATTCCAGTGTCAACGTAGGTGCACACTAATATGCATACGCTAAAATGTCTGTTTAATGCAACAATACATATTCTCATTAGCATGGGTGTTTTGCAAATTGCATGAATGTTGCTAAAAAATATTTACGTTGTGGGAATGGCATGATTTCCAGGATTCTAATAAGGCCATCAGCATCTGAATTTGCCTTGCACAAGTTGGTAGCAGTTATTGATGCAACTCACTACCTTTACATTGGTAATATAAAGTTAGGTTATGTTCTATTCATTATCAAATGGTGCGTTCTGACTTTTAATCACTGATAAATACACTTTTAAAAATCCCATAGGAATGAACAGAACATGAGTTTTTATGTATTAAGCTCTAAACTCACATTTCGATAAGTCTGCCCCTTACAGTAGTGTCTAGATCTATTCCAGTTTTTTGCATTCTATAACAGTTACATTCAACAATATGTTGTTTGATTTGCACTGCTAAAAACTGATGCTAAGATCCAATGCTACCAGCCAGCAGTAGCCAAAAGAGCACAAGTGCGGGGATGAGTGGTGTCAGGCTGGAGCTAACATCTCTTATCTTTGGAACGATTAAAAATTTATAACAGATTATACAGAGAGATTTGATTCAATATACAAAAAGAAGGTAGAATGTAACATTGTGTGTCTAAAACCACATGGTAGTATATTATACGCATATTCAATACAGATACTGTATAAGTATACAAAGCAACCAATACATAACCCTCGATCTCTGGAATTTTATCATTTAAAGGCTAAACTAAGCTTAATTAGATTTTCTTTCTTTTTTTAGTGCAGTTATCGCCCCACAATTATTTTGCTGACATTAAATATGAAGAAATGTATTAAAGAAGAACTAAAACCAAAATATGAATTGATGAAAAGGTGCCAATTCAGCGGCGTAATGACAGGGAGCCAGGTCCATTGTAGTAGGTGTGCAAATTTTACGGTAGTAGAGTGGGCTATAGCGGAACCAGCCACAGACCCCAGTCCTCCCGCAATGGGGTCTGCTTCCTCTATAGTTATGCACTGCTTGACGTGCTCTTCTGAGGACTTTAGCAAGTGACAATTTTGTCTCAACAAACTCAGCGACCCTAAATGAACATGCGCTGTGCTTCCTGAGTAGTCAGTTACCCGTAGGTTGATTTTCAAAGAGAGCTGGTGAGCCAAAAGCCTGGTTTTGCCAGTCAAAAACTGCTAATATCTCAGGAACTGCTAAAAATGTATGCAATATATGTAAATGCTAATGTGCGAGATTCATTTGTAGAGTTTAGATGCATGTAAGATTCATTATTTATTTGTTTTATTTCAAGATATTAAGGGTTACAAGTACTGTTAATATGAATGCATTTTATTACAACAGTGCCACCTGCTTGTCACTTTCCAAACATGAAGTAGTTGAGAACGTTGTGGATGAACTTGTCAGGAGAAGAAAGAGGGCTGGTCTGAAGTTCTGTTTAGAAAAGACATCTGAGGATTCTAATGTTTTTCCTAGCCAGAAGAACATCAGATCAGCCCTCTTGCTTTCACCTGACAACTTCCTCCACAATCTCTTTGACTATGTTATGTTTGGAAAGCGACCAGCAGGTGGCGCTGTTTTAACAAAATGCATTCATATTAAAAGTAATTTTAACCCTTTGATATCCTGAGATATCAGTGGTTTCAGAAAAGGATTATATTACACGTACAGTATAAAATTACAAAAGCCAAACATTTTCCTCTATCATAGCAGAACCCTTGTGCATGTAATGGCCTATAATGTTTCTCTGTTGATCACTGGTACGACTCTGAAGCAGCAACACATGGCCTACGTTTTGCTTCCAGATCAAAGAGGAAAAAAAATATTTCATACAATTTTATGTTTGCATGTTTGTTGGCCACACAGGCATTGGATTTCCTGATCAGGTGCAGTCCCAATAACATAGTTATAGTCCCAGGTTAGTTCTGTTCCAGCTTTTACTACACTAGATAAAAATGAAATAGCAAGAATAAGGTGCATTCCAAGCATATACATGTAAACAGTCAATATTAATACTAGGGGTACACTGAAGCAGTCATTTTTTATTTGGCCAGATACCAAACCAAATCAGAACTCTAATTTGATTATAAAGGGGCTGTTCACCTTTAAATTAACTTTTGATGTAGTATGATGCTATTCTTAGGCAATTTGCAATTGATTGTTTACTATTTGTGTTTTTTTAATTATTTAGGTTTTTTTCAGCAGCTCTCCAGTTTGGAAGTTTAGCAGCTAACTGGTTGCTGGGGTCCAAATAAACCTAGCAACCAGACACACAAATATGAATAGAAGAGGGCATAAATAGAAAGATACATCATAAAAAGTAACAATAACAATAAGAGTGTAGCTTCACAGAGCAACAGTTTTTTGGCTGGGGTCAGTGACCCCCATTTGAAAGCTGGAAAGAGTCAGAAGATGAAGGCAAATAGGTAGACAAAAAAAAATGAAGGCCAACTGAAAAGCTTCTAAGAATAGGCCATTCTGTAACATACTAAAAGTTAACCTGAAGGCCCCAATTTCACTCCTTCTTACTTTTTCTTCTACACGTTTTATATGTAATCTACTTTGTTACAAAACAAACAATAAGAACAAAGTTTACAAAAAAAAAAAGTTAACTGAAGGTAAACCACCCCTTTAACATTTAAGAAAAATAAAAAATTGCATCAATTTGTAAATAGTTATTGCATTCAGTTATCACAGACTTTAATGCCACAAGACTTTAAAGGTTTGGATTTGGTTGGGCCTAATTTCAACAAACTATAGATGAAGCAGGGTTTAAAAGTCCATTTGGCAATATGGCCCAATCCAATTGTTCTAACTGTTAGCAGTGAGCTGCCTGTGATAAAGCCAGTTCCTGAAGGTATTCTGTGATGGTGAAAGAACTGGTGCAGCGCTATACTAAAATACAGGAGCAAGTGCAATCTACAATAAGATCAAAATAATGTTTAAGACCAGGTGCGGATTTTGAAATGATGTGCCCCTAGGCCAGTAAAGGAAGCCTATCTTCCAATCCAACCCATTGCCCTACACACAGGGAAAACAGAGCTGCACTGTGGACTGGGTGGGTAGGAGATTTAAACAGCTGTCTACTGCAGTAGAGCAAAATGTGCACCTAAATCTTTGCATCCCTAGGCCTTTGTGGCCTTCCCACAAATCCATGCCCAGTTAGGACTAATGATCATTAATTTAGCGACCCAAAAAGTATTATCAAGATGATACTGTATGGCAAAATCCAGCAGTAAAGAACAGTGACGGTATGTGTTCATTACCTGTTAGTAAAGAATGCCACCCATGGAAAACTTTTTTGGTGTGTATCCACAAATACATGCTGAACAAACAGATTAGGACAGCAGCTGTGCTGTAAATCGGAAAAGAAACAAAAAAAGTGTCAATTCTTAAGACTTTAAATCATTTTAGTTATATAAAGTGTGGCTACAGCTGGACCATGTGCATTTATTTCAGTGAAACCTGTAAATATACATTTCCTTGTACTATGTTGGCAGTAGTTGGGTTAAACCTACAAAGGAGATACAAAAACTTTGCATGCTTACAGCCAGTAAAAACAGAAAAGTTAATATTCAGAATAGACAGAAGTTTTATCCTGTACCAGAGTTTCCAGGTCGGTATAGTAGTTCTCTGCAGCTCTACAGATGGTATGGTCCGACCTTCAACTATCTTAGAGTTCCCGTAATTTTGCCTCCAACTTGGCCAACATATATACAAAAGACTGCCCAGCAATAAAATGACAGCACATAGCAGATCACAGAGACAATAGTTCTTCAGTTCGCAAATGTAATAAATGTACTAAAAATAATGACTAAAATGCAGTACTTACATTTAGAAATCTTCCAACATTCCCTTCTTTTGAGGCATCTAAGAAATGCAAGTCTTCTTCACAAGTCTGTTCCGGAGAGGTAGATAGATGAGGAGTCATTTTGTTTAGCTTTGACTTAGTCCTGCATGTGGGTTTTTCTGAAGGATGTCCCCCAGATATAACTGAACTGCTGCTCTCCTCTGACACATACCCTGAGGCAGTCTCATCGGAATTTTCATTTCTATGTATTTTCCTTCCTGCAAAATATAAAGTCATGTAAAGTTATCCATGTTCAATCAGTTTAGTCTTAACCAAAATATATTTCAAAATCAAAGTTTATATTTAATACATTTATTTTAATAAAAATTAATTCTCAGTTTAGTTGGTGTGTGTATTATGCATCTTTATAACATATAGGAGCATCCATGTTGAATATGTTACAATACAGATGGGCTTTTACACAGGGATTCAGAGCCACTGTGCGTGTTCGTTCTGCGTGAATATAGTGCCAATTTCCAAATATAAATGTGTGAAATCTGTTTAGCATAGTTGTGTCATAACTCACAGAATGTGCACATAAATAGTTGCAATTTGTGAATATGCCATGTGTAAAAAGCTTTCAAGGTCAATCACAGCGCAAAACAAAAAATTCACAGGAAGATAACCTCTTTCACAATAAAATATTTTATTAATTTGTAAAGCACCAACAGATTTTGAGGGCTTTACAGAGATTATACATTGTTCACACCAGTCCCAGACTCAGTGGAGCTTACAATCTAAGGTATATATCAGTCTAGACCCTAATTGTGCCTGTAAACTCTTAAGACCCCCATCACCAATCTGCTGCCCCACTAGTTATGCTTTGCATCTGCATGATAATGAAAGAATGTTGTGGATGTTAGACAATAATAAGTAAAACCACCTGCATTGAACTTCTGCTTAGGTGACTGTGGGGGTGTTGGACCCTCCTCTTCTGAACTGTTGTGAACTGTGCATGCCCCCTGTGGAAGAAAAATGTGACAATACAAAGCTGAAGTTTAGATATACAATAAAGCTCAGTTAGTATCTCTTCCAGCCCAGGGTAAAGTAGTGTCTCCGGCTGTGAAGTTGGACCCATAGTATGATGTCTATCCAGAAGAATTAAGTAATGAAAATGCCCAGCTTTTCAGTACTAATTAGTCTGATCTCAGAAAAAGCTGATAACTGGAAAAATCTGTAACGTTAATGGAAAACTACACCCTGTTAATAGTGTATTCACTGCTTAATTAGCTATCAAATATCTGAGCTATTTTGTGCATCACCTCTTCAATCAGCTGCCTTCTACGCTTTTGGAGCATGGAGGTCTTGGTTTTGGGTCTTCTAAACGGCTCCAAAGATATTTCTCTTCCACCAGATCTTAGATGTGTTAGACTGTATTAAAATAAAAGTGATATAAAATACTAATTTCCTGTACTATCATGGAAATGAATAAAGTTTACAATCAATGTTAATTATTATATTAATATAATGCATTATGAGGAATTCCTGAGCCTGATTATGACGAGCTGAGCCTGGGCAATTGGAGCATAGGGACATATTGTATGATTAGAATATGGACTAACATAACGTGAAAGAGTTACCTGAGTGTGTTTGATTGCCTATGGACAGATAATCCCAGGCTGCGCATGCTGTAGGGAGTTAAATGCATAACTGTGACTTCAGAGTCTGAATGGGAAGGCTTTCTTTTCCGTTTGCTTAACATTAGAGCAGAAGTGCTTCCATTATCTTCTTTAGCTTCATTACCACATGCCACAGAATCCTCTAGTGTGGTTTTTACAGAAGAATCAGCAGTTCTGATTAGTATTCTCCCTACAAATAAATACACTTTATGTACAACATACATTTGAATATAAACATCATGTATAATGGCACATTATTAATGGAAATTTCCAAAGAGATATTAGAATTATTACCCCATGTTACATAAACAAAACTATTACTAGCAGCTTGGTAAATGAAACAATACTATTTATCCATGTAGCATTCCTGCTTGCCCCCCATTAGATCACTCACACACAAATCCGCAACACCATCCCCCAGCTACTTGGTCCATATGGTTCTCTTCCTATTCCATCAACCCCACCCCTGCACACTTGATTCGCCTGTTCCCCCAGATGTCAATTGCACAGTTTTCTAATTTTTTTTTCCAGTTTGCTCTCTATTGCTGACAGAATTTAATAGGTAAAAATGAATATAAATTATATAAAAATTCTTTTGACCTACCTGCATAGATGCAAACAAATGTCCCGTTGTCTACATCATCCAGACAGCGGACACCCCAGCCCTTAGTATCTGTTTTGAACACCTGCAATCTCAACTGAAGGCCGTGCTGCACAACTCGATTCTGGCACAACGTCCGATCACACTTACATGACAAGTTACATTCATATAACCTGTGCACAGAAAGAACAAGTGTTGCACACACCAATGGATCTGTCATTAAGCATAAACAATGTTCCTGGGGGGCCCAATTAGGGCTATGATTGGATATTTGGTAACCGCATGAGAACTGACAGCCTACATAAGGTTCTGTTAGGCAGTAATAAGCACATTCTTTAAGGCCACTGGGAGCAACATTCAAGGGGTTTGTGAGCAACATGTTGCTCCTGAGCCACTGGTTGGAGATCACTGGCCTGTTAATGTAGTTATATAATGCAATGCTTTACTGATTTCCTTGACCCCACACACTGGCACATTTGCCTGCTTTAATCTAGCTCTTGGCCTACTGATTAGCAGCTGTTTTAGCTTCATGTTTTATTTGAAAGTTGCAACCATGCACACAACTTCTAATGGGGATACAAGTTATCCCCTGCAGATATTAAGAGCTGCTGCTGTTAAATCAAGTTGCTATCCAACAGAACAGCCATGACTTGTCACTGGACTTAGCTCTGCTCTAATCTACTAAATGATGTTTCAGTCATTGAGAGGGTGGAGTTAAGCAGTGCTAGAGTTCAGCAGAGAGATCTTGCCTTTGGCAAATCCACACAAAAGGAAAATATTTTTGTGAAAATGTATTAACTCACCCAGTAGGAACGGGTTCTTGAAGTCTTTTGTGTTTATAGCCAAGGGGACCAATACCAAGGGATGAATCTGTAAATTTCTCAAATGCTTGTGCGGTGAGCTGCAGGCATGAACAAGTTGAACTGATAAAAGAAATTGGAAAATGTTAACACAGTGGTGTTGAACATATACAACTGCTGAACATAAAAGGAAAATATCTAACCGTGTGAATGGTGACGTTTTATTTTTCTAAAAATACCAATAAGACTGGGCATTGCAAAGAAATGATTGTTATATAAATGCAATTATGTTACCTAATAGAGTTTATGCATTGTAAAGATGGCCATACATGGGCCATGCGACCGACTGGTCCACAGGCCGAACAGGAACATGTTTTCTGTTGCTCATATTTACTTCCTTCCTGCCAACTGATTTATATTGTCAAAATAACAGGATTATCTGTCTAAACAGTTCCCTGACTAGCCATACATGCCTAGATGGTCAGCCAGTATGATATAAAATCACCAAACTGCCAGACAAATCTGAGCATGCATGGCCAACTTACAGGGGAGTTCCAGCTTCCAAACCAAAATTTGTTAAAGAGCCCCATACAGCACAGAAATCCCTATTATACCTAATATATCACTGTAATCTGCTCTTTCAAAAAAGTATGAATAAATATCCATTTTTATATGCTGAAATCCAGCTGCAAAACAGTTCTTCTCTTTCTGCATAATTTGATATCCTGGCAGGGAAGGAGGGACTAACACACTGATGTTACAAATTGTAACAACATTTCCACAGCTTACAGCATGCAGGGACTACATAACCCATAATGCATTGCACAATACTCCTTTCCTTATTGACATCACTTGTGGGATTTGGAGGATGCAGGCATTTTTTTTTTTTTTTTGAGTCTCAAAGTAGTCAGCCAGATCAGCAGGGGAACAGGGGGCCAGTATTAGGGAACAGTTCCAAACCATATTATTACATTAAAAATCCTGAAAAGGCTGCGTATTTTAAACTGATACATAGGTATAAGCATATTTTTTGGCAGGTATGGATTCGTTCTGAAAATCAACATTTTACCCATGAAAACCGCAACAAAAATTTGGTGCAACAAATTTGCAGAGTGAGAATTCTCATCCTTTCATGAACACTTAGGGGCAGATTTTTGAAAATCCAAACTAGGGAATCCTAACACATTTTAAACCTCTGGAAGTTTATCATATAGGTTAAAACTTTTCTGATTGACAGGAAAAATATCAACAAACACATTTACAAATTAAAAATTTGCTACTGCAAATAGTTCTATTCAGGGGTAATAGCTCAGTGATATCTATATTATATCTAAACTATAACACCAAAATTAACTAAAAGGTTGCCAAAAAAAGATGAGCTTTTGATCAGGTAGACTTGTTCTGCATACTAGTTTCATTCAAAGTAGCACAGAAAAGCAGTTTGTAAATAACATAAGATATTGGTATTACAACAAGTAAAACAAATACTTAAGTTATTAAATCAGCTCCTTAAAGAAAAACTATTCCCCCAGAATGAATACGTAACCAACAGATTTTATTATGTTAAGTGACCTATTAAAGAATTTTGCCAAACTGGAATATATATATATCAGTAAATATTGCCCTTTTATATCCTTTCCCTTGAGCCACCATTTAGTGATGGGCTGTGTGCTCCCTCAGAGATCACATGACCAGAAATAATGCAGCTCTAACTGTAACAGGAAGTAGTGTGGAAGAAAAAGGAAGAACTCTGTCTATTAATTGGCTGATGTGACCTAGAATGTATGTGTATGTGTGCCTTGGCTTGTTTGTGTGCACTGTGAATCCTATTTCCAGGGCTTACACTATGATAATAATACTGATAAAATGGCCAAGCACAGGGTAAAGACAGTTAGAACTAATTTACAGTGACAGATAGGGCAGGAATTACTTACATATCTAAGCAGCCATCAGTGCAACTGCAGCATTTAACAAAGATGTCTGTAAAATTATTTATGGAGTATCCTGGGGGCCAAGAGGTCTTTCTGTAGATGAAATTAGTTGGTTTTGTGTCATCAATTTCATTGGAGAGTGAAACTGGCACCGACTCAACATCGTTGCTTATATCACAGTCCTGAACAATTTCCTGCTTGATTGATAAATGGCTCTCCAGCTGAACCTGAGTACTGAAAGAAAAGTTGTCCACACCTAAAAAGTGGCACCCAGTTTCAGTGAGGTAAGAATGCACTTCATCAGAATCTCTCAGGCTTCTCCCACATGGAGCTTTATATAGGATATGTGGCGGGTATTCGGAGCCATTTGTCTTTACACGCCATCTCTGGAAGTCGCAGGACACTGGGAGGTTTAGAGGGTTTTCTTTTTTCAACAGAGATGGATTAATGTCAGAGAGACAAGATGGGCCACATAAATGCTTTCCAAAACAGACCGCCCCGGTGGCAGGAGGTGAAACTGTGCTGTGGTCCTCATGCTCACACTCAGAACCTGAAACATCAGTCTCACTGGAAATAAAATTTCAAAGCATTAAAAGAATGCATTGTAAGGTGCAAAGAGGGCATACCAATGACAAAACACTGTGCTGTGTAAACAAGGTCACAATACAGTGTTAAGCTGGCCATACACGCACCGATAATATCGTACGAAACCGCGTTTCGTACGGTATTCGGTGCGTGTATGGCAAGTCGGCGAGTCGACCGATATCGCAGGAAAAAAAGATTTTGATCGGGCGCCATAGAAGGCGCCTGACCAAAATCTGCCTTCAGCGCTGAATCGGCAGAAGGAGGTAGAAATCCTATTGTTTCTACCTCCTTATCTGCCTGTTTCAGCCCTGAAGGATCGCCACGTGTGTGGCCACCTTTACATGGGCCATGCACAGGCCAACACAAGCTTCCAACTAGCCACTCCTCCAGTAGCACACAATATTGCCCTACCAGTCTGATATCTGTCTGGAAATGGCAGACACTTGGCAGCATTAAAAATCCGTTTGATGAGTATGTTTTGCTGCAGTGTGCAACTTTTCTTGCTTCCCAGTTACCCACCTTCCTGCCTCTCAACATTCAGAAACAGACATTCGATTCTGGGGGTTCCAATGCTTATAGTACAGAACCCTAATGCTCAGTCCAATTTGGCCCACAGCATGGTTGGCAAAATGTGATAAAAATGTACTTGGCTGGTTGGTGACCTCACCAAATGTTTTTTTTTTAACATATGGCCTCTTTAAGCCCAATCTACAAGTCTTTGCTCTTGGGTAGTTCAACAATAAACAGCTCATGTAACAAAAAGAAAAACAAAAGTATTTTTTTTTCTCCATAGGAAAAAAAACAAATTTAACATAAAGCCAGCTACAAGTGACAGCTGTATACTGTAGATATATTGTGCTGGCTTTTAAGCCTTAATATGACTTGGCTTCATTCTGTCATAGATATACATGGCAGTGTGCACATCTGTGTTCCCTTTGATTACAGGTTTTATTTGATCTTCGTTTTATGCTACTAATATACCACCGGTCTAGCCAGCTAAATATCCATACAGTATTTGACTATATTTGTGTTAAAAAGAGAATACAAACAAATCAGAAAGGCTGGTTGATGAACAGTAATAGCCATTCATATTCAGCCGCTAAATCATAAATTTAATGATGTTCAAAAGAATATGTTTTATATGTACCAATCAGAATTCAGGTCTGCACACGAGTCCTCCTTTCTTTCTGGTGCACAATCTGTGTTTTCTTGTACTTTATTTTCCTTTTGGATATCTGCACAAATAAGAACACGTTAGCAGCTCACATTGCTTTAAAACATTACAATGAATGTATGGATTGATAGGAAGAACATGTAATGTTAGACCATTGTGATATTGTATGATTGTGATAATAAATGTTCATATTACTTAGGCAAAGGTGTTGGCTGTTTCCAAGTTGTGTTACACACCACTGGTTAAATATAGCACCTAGAGTAAAATATTCATATCTCAGCACAATCCATATGTTTAATGTGACTTGGAAAACTTGGAGCTCAATTCAACATTCCTTCCCCAGCCTTTGCACCCTCTCCTCGTCCTCTCTCAATCTTTGTGCTCTCTCTACCTCCTTCCTAGATCTGTTTCTCTTTTTCTTCCCCACTTTCCATGCCATCTCTCCCACCTGGTGTATGGCATGATCAGGGATGAGCTAATTTCTCCTTGAAAGACTTATCTCATCTGTCCCATTCTTTTCCCAGTTTCTGCACCACTTCACCTCCTAACGCCCCAATCTTTGTGGTCACTCTACTTCCTACCGCAACTATATCCTCTATCTCTGTGACCTCTGCCTCCTCTCTGCTAGTTCCTCAAATTTTGTGGCCAACATCTTTCTCTCTACTATTCAGTCCACTCCTCCCTACACCTTACCTGCACTCCTTCCTGGATTTATGTGTACTGTCCTGCTCCTCTGTACATCTTTCCTGGTGTTTGCTCCTTCCCAGACCCCCATGCCCTATTTTACTGCTCTAGCCAACTTCCCTTGATGCCCCCATTCAATGAACAAGGCAGTACTGCTGGTATTCTCTTGTTCTTTATGTGAAAACAATTAAAATATATTAATCAACATGCTGATTTTATAAGAGGTGATATAAAAGACATAATGCATAAAAAGTTAGCAGTTTGTAATGATTAATGCAGGTTTTTGTTTACCATTCTTAGTGAGTGTTTTTAACAACTTTTATTCACCCCTTTTTAATTCCAAGTCATGGGAGTTGGGATGGGAGGTACAACTAAACAGCAACAGATTAACAGGACAACAGCTTGCTTTAAATCAGTAAAATTATTGTGCATATCCAATAATATTGTACACACACAAAATATATCAGATACTGCCTGTCAGCAAATACTTTTCTTCTGCCAAGTAATAGTCAGTTCTTGTACTGACAGCATTAGATTAGATGTTAAGCCGTTTTAAGCATGAGACCTTAGCCACCCAGTAACACTGATTACTGGGTTGTCTGTCACTGAGAAGAAAAACAGGTTGGATTTTTATGTTACAGCAATTACTGAATACAGCCAATTTGTAAAGATTGGTATAACAGTAACAAGATGATTACAGCTTTTAGAGTTACTTGAAGGGCCACTATACCTTTATCTTCCCTATGGATTTCTCTATTAGAAATATGAACCCTACATGTATGTAACCCTGCATGTCCTTGCAGTCAGGGATGTGTGGAATGAATATTAAATGATATTATTTGGGGCATGACCGGCTAAACAGGGACGAGAATGAAACTCACCATAGAAGGGAGTATTCCCTGGCTTCTCTCATAGCCTGTAAAGAGAGGTACCATCAATTTATTCCAGTACAGGTACAGGTACTTAGCATTATCCTGCAGGAAAAGTTGAGGGTATAATGGCCCTTTTATCTGAGAAAGGTCTACATGGTGGATTCCTGTTACTAATATTAGTACTAATTCTCTGTTCTTGAAATTTACATACCAGTGTGGAGGGTTTCAGTGTCCTCTTCTAGTTGCTCTGCTTCATTAACCAAAATCACAGCTCTCACATATTCTGTGAAGTAAACAAAAATTATATTTTGTTTATATTTCAAAAATTATATCTCTTCCACAATAATCTTACCATAGAAACAAAGTAGATCATAAGAAATAACTGAAGATGGCTTATTTTCCTTTAGTAGGTGACAAAGGGTAAGATAACTTTTTGTTTACCTTCAGCTATTGTGATTTCTATTCAAAGTTAGAGCTGCACCTCGCACTATAGCTTATATGTTGGGTGCACTTAAATGTAGTAGTAAATAGTTTAGGTAAACGAAAGGGCACACACTTAATTAAGGCACACCAAGTAACAGGTTAAAATGAATTTTTATTAATTACTACTAAAATTGGTTAAAATAAACTGAAAAGGGAACAGGAAAAGTTAAAAGAGGTAAAGCCGTATGCTTGTTGATGTAAGAAGTTATTTGGTGCGACCTTTTCACCTCACAAACCCTATAATAGTTCTCTTAGTAACAACTATAGTAATTATACTTCCACTTGCAACAGTGTTATAATGTTGCAATAGTGAAAGCGAAACTTCTTACATCAACAAGCATACGGCTTTACCTCTTTTAACTTTTCCTGTTCCCTTTTCAGTTTATTTTAACCAATTTTAGTAGTAATTAATAACAATTCATTTTAACCTGTTACTTGGTGTGCCTTAATTAATTGTGTGCCCTTTCGTTTACCTAAATTGTGATTTCTATGACATTTCCTGATAAGTCTTATCATATATGCATTAAACTGTACTGCCTTGGGTGGTATCTGCAAGGAGATTGTATTTTCTATCCGTGTCGGTGTGGGTTTCCTCTGGGTTCTCTCGTTTGCTCCCATACACTCAAAACATACAGGAAGATTAATTGTCTCCTAATAAAATTGACAGTAGTGTGTGTGTGAATGTGATAGAGACCGGATCTTAAACTGTAAGCTTCACTGGAACTAATGTGAACAATTCTTTGTGAAGCTCTGCCAGGAGCTCTGCTCTGTGTAGGAGCTATATAAACAACAGATAATAAACTAATAAGTTAAGCCATGGAAAAGAAAGTGGATACAGAGGGTAGAATGACCTGTATAAAACTCACCCATGGAACAAGTAGGCTACTGAAGCCAGTGAATTGGCCTCCCTATATAAGCAAAATTAGGCACCAATTCTGGTTGGGATGAAAATTTGAAAAGGGGGGCATTTACTACTATTCGCAAACTTTTTGTGGAAAAAAAGCGCAACTTTTCTAAAATTTATTATGCATCAAAACTGTGACAATTCCAAATCTGAAAATACTGCGGGTAAAACCTGTCGAGATCATGTAAAAGTCAGTGGAGGATGTCCCTTTTGCAACTGGAAGATATTTCTTTGCTTTGTGGTTTAAGAGGTTTTTGGGGGGTTTTTTGTTCGTGCTTTTTCAATTCAGATTTTTTGATAAATGACCATTCGTTGAAATTAGTTAATTTGTGGTTTCAAACAAATATAAACCCAAAAAACCCCCAAGTTTTAGTAACTCTGCCCTGCAGCTATAAACAATAGAAATTAATTTTTATACGTAATCAGCAGGATCTACATGCCATCTACATGGGACTAATCTCCCCGACATGCCATCCCACTGGCAAGAATGTAAATCTCTGGTGGTATGGCATACGCATTGCTTTGATTTCCCGAAGTTTCCTTGCAAGGAAATTTCGGGTGACTTCAGAAAAGCGACACGTATGCCATGCCACCGGTATTTTACATTTCTGCAATTGATTGCTACTGTTACTTTCATACACTATTTATAGTCACCCCATTCTTAAGGTCCCCATACACGGTAAGATCCGCTCGCTTGGCGAGCCGATGCGGCCCCCGATCCGACTGAATCTTTTAACCTGGCCGATCGATATCTGGCCAATTTCAGGCCAGATATCGGTCGGCCAGTCCGCTCGTTTCTGCCCCTACACGGGCTGATAAGCTGCCGAGTCGGTCCAAAGGACCGATATCGCCAGCTTCTATCGGCCCGTGTATGGGGGCCTTTACTCTCTTATTTTTAATTTCTGTTTAGAGTAAGTTAGTAAGTAAGTAAGTAATTCCACTGCATGAGCTCTAACTAGCTCACACAAGTAATTCAACCAACCTAAGTTTGTTGCTGATCCATCTTTTATTTTCTGCCAAAGAATCTTGAGCTTGTTCAATAGTTTCTCAAATATCCAGTCTACTTTTCCATCCGCTTGACAATCTTTCCAGTATTCTTTAGCATCTTCTGCAAAAAAAAGGTAAGAAGTCCATTGTTTAACCTAGTTAATTTATGTGAATAATATTGTTTAAAGTCTAGTGAACCATTTCCCAAGATAATTTATAGAACTATAGGCCTTATTACTACACAGAAAATATCACAAAAAATAAGGATGTGACTCCAATAGGGCACCAATAAGGTTGCAACCTGTTTTGACCCGAACAGTTCGTTTTTTCTAAGGCCTGTTTGGGTCTCAACTATCTGCTCGATTTCAGTCTTGTAAAACCAGAACAATAGTCTGGGCAATAAATGAGAAACAATTAAATATTAAGATACTCAATGCAATTTTTTTCTATCAACATGTCTTAGTTATCATCAAGTACATTATTATTACAAAAAGAAAAAGCAAATCAGTCAAAAATGAGAAATTGCATTGCTGTATTTCAGAGATTTCTTTATAACTGTTTTTTTTTTAAATCATAAATCCCTTACATTTTATTAAAGGGTTGGACTTACTCCTCAGGCAGTGTAACTTGTTACCTGTTTGGTTTTGAACCGGACATCACGGTTTTTCAAAGGGCTATCTGGTTCAAAACTTTCTGTCCAGTTTAAAAACATTGAAAAACTGGACAAAAAAAAAAACAGCCAACTAGATCTAAGTGAAGCAATAACCCCTCCCGGCATTATTGTACCGCTTCTGATGTCATCATACTTACCCCCAGCATCACTGCCCCACCCCTTTGGTCAGGTTTAGCCATCAGCAAAGATGGCATCCCTAAACACTGACCACAATAAAGAATCTCAGTAGGCCCAATCGACCACATTGCCAAAAATTTCCATGTCTCTACAGAACAGGGATAGGACTAGATACAAGTGTTCTGATATCCAGAAATATCTGATCAGTGCATTCATACACAAGGCCTATGACTCACTTGTACGTTCATCTTATTAAAATGAAGGGAAAAGCATTGCAAATTAGTAGAAAGGGTTGTACAGGCCTGCTAGAGAAAACAGTAGCTTACCGAGTGATACATCTTTGGATAAAACAGATAATGTATTTGATTCTCGTGTCCAGGAACTCAGGGTTGAATGCCGAGCATTGGTACTCCGCTCCATCTATTTTACTGTCCTGTATAGACATTAGCAGACTGTTCTTTTATAAAGGTCTAAGGTAAATCTGTAATCAACAATAAACAGAGAAACAGGAATGTACATTTTGGGCCCTTTGTGTTACAATTTCTTCGAAGAGCATTTTGCTCTGAATATGTTTATCTGTAAATGATGGGGAGGGGCAAAATGAGTTCCATGCTGTTTCTAATGAGATTTAATAAAAACACAATACATATAATAGGACCTGTTATCCAGAATGCTTAGAACCTGGGGTTTTCTGGTCTATTAAAAAAATAATTTAAACATTAAATAAACCCAATAGATTATTTTGCCTCTGATACTTAGATTGTAAGCTCTACGGGGCAGGGACCTCCTTCTTCCTACTGTGTCTCATACCACATGGCACTTATTCCCTGTGCATTTATACTTATTTATTTATTTATTATAACACTTGTCCTCCCTGTGTGTAATTTTGTATTTTGTAAGATTGTACAGCGCTGTGTACCCTTGTGGCGCTTTATAAATAAAGTTATACATACATTTATACATACAAACATACATACATACATAATGATTAATTACATCTTAGTTGGAATCAAGTACAAGGTACTGTTTTATTATTACCTAAAAAAGGAAATCATTTTCAAATTAGAATTATTTCCTTAAAATGGAGTTTGTGGTTTTACGCTTTATATGATTAGTACTATATATTTTAATGTATATTCTTTTGCTTACTCTCCCCTTTTTGTCTATCTCTTTTCAGTTTTTGCCTCTTTATGAACCTAATCCTTTATTCTGTTTTTTTTTTTTTGTTTGTATTCTCAAAAAAAACAATAAAACATTTTAGTCTGAAAAAAATGGAGTCTATGGGAGATAACCTTTCTGTAATTCAGAGCTGTCAGAATAACGGGATTCCAGATAACGGGCCTCATATAGCTTTGAGGCAACAGCTGACTGCTATGATACGGCGAGCTTTGCATCTAACAGCTGTTGCAAACTTTGTATCTTGGTTTGCTGCTGTTTACTTTTGTATGTTTCAATTGGTAATATAAAACTATAACATAGACAGAAGCAATTAACATGGAAAATAAAGATTTGAATCTGTCAGTTCAATGCAGTTTGAAGCCTGAAACACTGCCCTAATAAAAGGTCACAGTCAGTCACTTAGCAGGGGGCAATTCTAGCTCATGAGCCGTCCTTAGGCAGCTGCGATGCCTATCAACCCCCAACCCCCCGGGCCGCATTGCTAGTGCAATTTAATAACCAGAAATTTGTCTATTAAAGTTACCAATAGTGGGTTCTTGCCGCCCCTGAAAAATTTAAGGTTGCTGCCTCCTGCAAAGTCAACAAGCCAGATAATTCCGTTTTTCATCATTAGTTTCATTAGTACATTTGTTGACAGGCACTATTGGGTGAAACCATGTTTTTACTTTATTAGGGATAACCAAGAACCCAGATTTTTATATTTCCACAAAGAAAATAAACAAGGGTTGTTTATGGTTTAAATAACTCCTGCCAACAGCTCATTAACAATCTGCAGTGACTGCATATCTTTTTGGTCTATATTTCAATTATCCAAGTCCAAGGGGTCCAATGACTACATTACTTTAACCACAATTCAGACTGCAGGAGGAATAAATGGAAGGAAAACATAACTTCTTGCCACTGGAGAGGTGAGCTTGACCCAGGGGCGGTGATGCCATGAGATGAGTTAAGAAACTCGCCCCAGGCGAAAGCAGCACACAAGTTACCAGGGGCAGCAAAAAGCCATTAACTGGTAACTTCAAGAGCCAAAAAAACTGGTAACTTCAAGAGCCAAAATTCCAATTTTTAAATCAGAATTGCAGCACTCAATTGCTGTCTCTGCACTAGCGATGCATCCCCCATGACATGCCAGCGGCATCCAAAAGTCCACCACAGGGCAACTTGGACACATGGAATGCAGCTGGATATCATAAATTATTACACTATATTTTAGCTCCATTATATAGTTACCCATATAATAAAATGTCATAAGTACATAGTTTCTTTAAAATATTTTAAATATTAATAGAAGCGCAAGAAGCAGGATCCCACAACATTGATCCCTTAAACCCAGACTCCATTTAAACATTCTCTTGGCACTACCCACCAGACCCTCAAACGCCTGAATTATTCTTCCCTGGGTGCATTTATAAGCAACCAACGGTTAAGGCATTCCATTTGGTTTTCCTTGTCCCAATACCTCCTCCCTAAACCACTTCCCTTACTCTTCCCAACCCCCCCTTTTTTTTTTAATTTTCTTTCCATTTTTGTTTCTCATTTATATAGGAGATTTCTTCACCTTCTCACAAGACTCATGCTCTCACATGACCATGAGTCTCAATCGCGTTTATCCAAGAAACATACTTCAAAGAGAGAAATGCTCCCAGATGGATCAACAGGTACTATCTAGAAATCTACACAGCAGAATTCAGAACACCAAAGCTAGAGGAGTAGCAATATTATTCACACATAACTGTGGTTTTCTGTTATCTGAGAAAAAGCAGACCCACAAGGTTGATACATTTTTGTGAAAATAACTTTTGTTAACCTGTACCTCCCCAACCCTAAACAAACAAGGCACTTTTCAACCATATCCACCAGACTTCTCTCTTAGGCATAATATTTATACATCTTTCATAATGATTTAAGAGATGTCGCTGTTTCCCAAATCCATGATAGAAAGTGGTCAGGCATGTGCCCATCTCAATCACCTTAAAGCTATTATCCAGGACATGCCGATCCAATACTTGCCAGCTGAACAAAGTCAAACTCAAGGACCCTCAAACAATAACTTATTTAAAAATATTATGCAAACATATTTTAAGGAGAACACCACCACAGATGTCTCAGCACTAACATGCTGGGAAGTGCACAACTGCGTCATCAGGGGACACTTAATCCAATCAGGAGCTAGAATGTAAAAGAATAAGATAGACAAACAAAAAGATCTCCTCTCTAGGACACAATCCCTTGAGCTACAGTATAATCTAATGTAGAAAAGATATTCTCTAAATTGACAATCGCCAAGAAGGAATTAAATAATACCTTAGATGCGTTCACTAGAGGGGCAGTTCCAATTTCACAACATAGATTCTATGAAGATGGAGAAAAATGTGGACGTCTCTTGGCATGTATCCTGAAGAGCAAACAAGCAAAACATGATATACCAGCTATTAGAGACACACGGGGAACGATACATCATTCTACTGACAAAATACTAACACATTTAGGAGGTATTACTCCAAGCTTTATTAGCAGAAAAAAACAAGTGAAAGACCAAACCATAATACTATTATACATAAAAACTATTTAAATAAATCAGAGGTCCCTAAATAAAGACTTATGGACATGCAAGCACAAGAAGCAGTTGAACCGTTGAAGAAACCAAATTAGCTTTGAAAAACACACCTACAGGTAAAAGCCCAGGCCCACATGGGTTCCCCCATTATATACTATAAAGCTTCCCAAGATATATTAATGCCAGATCTTACAAAAGCTATGGCTGATCTTAAAAAGAACGACCAATTTAGTCCCCAGTCGCTGGAAGCACACTTTACGCTGATCCAGAAACCAGGTAAAACATCCTTGAACCAAGAAAATACCATTCAATTTTATTCATCAATTGTGATGTTAAGCTACTAGCCAAAATAATAGCAACCAGACTGCAGAAATATATACATTACGTAGTAAACCCAGAGCAGTGTGATTTGTCCTGGGTAGGGAGGCCCGAGACAACTCCATAAGATTGCTAAATCTCCTCTATACAGCTAAATATTGCCAAAAACAACTATTAACCCTCTCCATGGATGCAGAGAAGGCTTTCAACAGAGTTAATTGGCTATATATGATGGAATGTCTAAAAGTATTATGGATTAGGCCCAAATATATTGGCCTGGATATAGTCAGTATATAATAAGCCAGTAGCAAGAATAAAAGTTAATGGCTCTCTTTCACAACCAATCAATATACAATTTGGCACAAGACAAGGTTGCTCCCTCTCACCTTCCCTACTTATACTCTACTTGGAACACTTCTTAAACACAGTAAGATTAAACCAAAATATACAAGGATATCACCTACTATTTACAATTACAAAATAAGTAGGATCCATCCCATCCTTAACTGCAGCACCACATGTATTTGGTAAAATTAGTAACTTTCAAATCAACCGAAACAAATCACAGGCCCTTAATATATTGTTAAAGGAGAAGGAAAGGCTAGTAAAGAGTTAATCTCAAACTGCAGGCATACCTTCAGTTGTCTCAATAGTGCCCTTAATTCTCCCCATATTTCACCTGTTTAGAAGATCTGAAGCCAAACAGGAAGAAAAAACGCTGAGTTGGGTAAAAAAAAGTTCCCATAATGCCTCACTCCTGCACAGACATGCAGAACAAGTGAACATGCTCAGTTAGTATGACTATGAGTTAGCTTCCTGCTGATTGGCTCAGATCCAGATTCCTAAGGGGGGAGTGAGTTCTTAGCATTGAGGGAGGGGGGAGCAGCAGAGAGCAGAGAACAGAAAGCTGCGTGTCTCTGGCACAGGAATTACAGAAACATCTAATCTTTTTTCAGAGAAGTCAGTGCAGTGTTTCTGTGAGTGCTTATGGCTGTATTTACATAGAGCTTTCTGATAAAGCTTACTTAGTTTTTACCTTTCTTTCTCCTTTAACTTAAGAAAGGATACATTTAATCCAAAGTTTTTCCCCTCCGCCTGGACACCACACACTGACATATCTAGGCATTAAAATCTTAAAGGACTACACTAAGTGGATGGATATAAATGTAAAAGACTTCATAAACAAAACACAAATACTGTGACACTTAGGAGACTAACCCAATCTCTTGGTTTGGATGTAATGTTGTAAAGATGAATATCCTCCCAATAATGCTCTACATACATTGAGAGGAAAAGCAACCTTATCTCGACCATTAACAACTTTTGAAAAGCACTGTACATTCACAGACCCTCACAGACATATTATCAATTACCTGTGAAGCCTACGCTTTATTTGTGTATGAAGCACAGACCTAGAAATCACATTTACAGAGGAACAGGCCAGTGATTTTGTATCAAAACTTCTTAGCAGTTCTAGGCGTAGTATCTGGAATGCCCACCAATTAAACTCTATTTTAACTCTAGCAAGCATCATTAATCAGTACAACCTACATAATAGGTAATTACATAGGTAATAAAAGGCACCATGTTACCCAAGTGCCATAACTCATACCAGCCAATAAGATGCTTCCTTTTTAACAGGTGACCAGTAAATGCTGATTTATTGCTACAAAAGATTAGACAAGTAGCAAACTTTGCACTAGGCAGTTGGGGAAAGCACCCTTAGCTGTTGCCTCCTACTTACTGTACCGTCAAAGAGTGACAGAGTGGGCTTGGGCAGTTTGTTAGACTTTTTTTTTTTAGATAAACTACTGACTAAAGGGAAAAAAAATGCTGTTATGATTCTTTAACTGCAGCAAACATCTAATTTAAGTGCATGCAGCACTTGACTTTTATATGAATCTGGTTTTGTATAGACTATCAGGAAACATTATGCATACTGCCTATACATTTGCCTTGATGAAAAATGTATTGTTAAGACCACATATAAAACCACACCAGATTTAATAAGTCTCCCTGCTTCACTGATCTGGTAGAAACTTACTGACATAAACATAATGCATTCTAGTGTAAATCAACATAAATGTTTTCAAAAACACCCATTTATACTCCCAGAGCCCCACTTTACCATGTATCCCACCATAAGGATTCCAATAATGATATATCAACAGTTAGTGGAAAAAGCACAGCCCAGCACATTCTCTGCTGCAACACAACTGGTTTATTCGCACTATTAGACTTCAAGTCTCAGGACTCTTTTTCAAGTGTAATATAATGCACTAATGCAGATTCTTTGAACTGACCCAGAGGTGAAAAAAGATCTTCAAATACAATAATAAATCTTAATGGTAGCCGGAAAGGAGAAGCCAGGGCAAGGAGTAAGCAGAAGAGACATATGCTATGGTGCAATGGGGGGGTTGCAACCCCCCTCCAAAACAAAATTTATAACATGAAAATAGTCTGACTTACTCTAAGTTCCTGGCCATATGGGAGCAGCCAGTAGGTAAGCAGGAAAAGGGGGGCTGCTGTGGCAAGTGAGGGGTGGCTAGTGGGTAAAAGTGGTTGAAAGTGACACTACTTGGCCTGGCTTTGGGAGAAGCAAAATTCATTTATTTTACTAAATATATTATTAACCCCACAACAAGGTAGTGAAACAATAAAGTCTACATATTTCTAGTGTGTTACCCAGTTCTAACTTTATTCCCTTTGGCACTGAGTAGTACAAAACCAGTGTGACCAGAGCTTCAGACACAAGAACAAGACAAATAAAAAATGCCACAAACTAACAAGAGAAACCAGAAGACAGCTGGGTGTACAGAATAAATCAGTGCAATGTGGGTTACTACCCTAACTGTATTTAGAGTAATATTCAAATCTATAATCATTCAAACAAGAAATAAGCTTGTTTTGTCATGCAAAGATAACAGAAGATGGAAGTTGCACATCACAGCAGCTAAAGGGCCACAGACACAGGCTAGAGTACCAACTATATGTCTGTAGTATATAAATGATAATAAAGTTATTTAGTAGCTGCAATCTGACCACACTGGGATAACACAAGCTCCCTCTTATTAAATTGAAGAACAGACTTCCAAATTCTCTTATATTAGGATTATTTATTTATAAAGCAACATCCTCTGCTATACAACAGTCCCAGCACCAGTGGAGCTTACAATCTAGGCATATCAGTTAAAACAGGAGCCAATTACCTTAAAGTGCAGGAAGAAACCAGAGTACTGGTAGGAAAGCCATGTAATACAGACTCATACAAATAGTGCCCAGGCTGGAACTGAACCTGCAACCTCAGTACTGCATGATACCAATATTAACCCCTGAAACCTCATAACTTGCAGCAAGCAAGAACTATCTGAAAGGAACTCTCCGGTGTTTGAAAGCTCTTTGTAAGTGGTTTGCTCCAAAGTTGCAGACAGCTATGGTGAGGGTTAGAAGCTGCACATCCAAGATGTATACACTTATTATGTTGTTACATACTATAGCGTGTCCCTTGTACAGTACCTAAATCTACATTTTATTCAGCAAAGGGGGTAATAACCAAAGCAAATGCCCTGCCCTGCACTTATAGACTGACTGCCGCCTCCTGTATAGAAGATATAAATGAGCAAAGAGAAGCTGTTACTGGGGGGAGACATTGGTACAGACCGGAAGTCACGATCGGAAGCAGCCCAGATAACAGTATAAAAGAAGGCCCATGTTGTAACAGCGAGCAAACCATTCACTTCTTAGTTATGCAAACCTATTTATTTCGCTACATACTCATCCATTAGCCATCCCGTGGCCCGGAACAAAATGTCAAAAAGGTTACCCGACCTCGCAACGTCATTTCCGGGTTCTGCCTGCACTCTGCGTGAAGCAAAAGTAGCGCAAATACTTAGCGGAAGGTCCGCAGTTAATACACCACATACACTACTAGTGAAACGCTAGTTGAAAGATTGTTCGCATTGCATCTCTATGTGTTTCTGTTTTCACATCGCACTACTTACACTGGAAGTTGTACTGCTTGGTACAATGTTTGTATTTTCGCAGACCCCTCCCTCAGCTCCGCCTGTTCTGTCACTCACTGCTGTCGCCATGGCAGCGGTGCGTTGCCGCCCAGTACGGAAGCGCCGGCTCTTCCTGACACGAGAAGTAGAAGAGTAGAGAAGGCAAGAGGGAAGCGAGGCCCGGACACAGCTGAGCTGCATTCACTGGGGGTTTGTTGCCTTCTCCTATACCTTGTTATATCTATATTTGCGTCACGGTGTGTCTGTGTGATTTGGTTTCCTGTTAGCGCAGTTTGTACCTGAGCTCATAGGTGTGTCATGGTTAGTGATGGAGAAATGCAACCTTTGGCACTACACCTTCCAGCACCTTCCCTCCGAGGAAGTAGAAAGGGAGGTGCTGGGACTTGTAGTTCTTAAGCCTATGGCGTGTCGGGGTCCCCTGTCATACAGACAGAAAGATCCGGGAACTTTAGTTTGCAGCCCGCTTGTCTTATGCAAAGCTGCATCTACCGACATCACGTGATAGCCTGGCTGGCAGAAGTTGCCTGGGTTATGGGAGTTGCAGTTTAACAGAAGCTGGACGTTTGCGAACGGGATTGTTGGCTAAAGGTTTTAGTCGTGCTTGGGCTTTGCGGGTTGTCTTAGAGCAAAACCTGACTATAGCATACCTCCCAACATTTGAAAAGCAGAAGGAGGGACAAAAATGGCTGCTGTGTAGCTTTGTGGTCACGCCCCCCTGAACAGGCCCATTTTACAAAACCATACCTGAAAAGCATAACATACACAAAGTGCACCAGAAGACAGACACGGTGGCCCCAATCATTTTATGACATATTGTGGCCCTAAGGATTTCATTATGCTCTGTGGCACCTGTATTTAATGACAGACTCATGACAGACATAGGTAGCCAGGGCCCCCTAAAATATTGGTAGCCAGGTGTTATGTTTTGCATTGGTGCTAAAGCAAGAGACGTGCATGTGACGTCACGGGAGCAGAGACCTTAAGAAAGAGGGACAAATCGGCGGCTATCTGGGACTGCAGGACAGGGTGGCAAAATCGGGACTGTCCCGCGTAAAGCGGGACAGTTGGGAGGTATACAAATTATAACATCCTATTGTGCACCTCTATAAAATTAAATAGGTGTACTTCCCCTTAAAATATCATACAGTCATTTAAATGAGAAAAAAGATCAAAAAGTTCTTTCTATAATGAAGTAGTGTTGGCAGGACTGCATATGATATTATAAAGTGCTCCTACTGAATTATATGAAGGTTTTTACAAAGTTTCCTTGTTTCATATCTAAAAAAAAATTATAATTATTAAATCATGAATGATGTCAGGGACTCACCAAGCTTTTAAAAAAACAGTAAGGAGGCATACAGTATGACAGAGGAGGAGGAGGAACAGCAGCAGTAGTAGTAGCACCAGCACCCACACTCACATCTATTCACGCCGGATCCTGAACTGAACTAGCTTGCAGAAGATCCGAACTCTCATCTCGCGAGACTTGCAGGAGAACGAGATTACCCGAAGCTGAAGGAGCCGGAAAGAGCCGAAGACAAGCAAGCCAGAAAGAGCCAAAGAGAAGAGCCGAAGAAAGCCGAGCACCGCCGGACAATTCAGTAAGATTCCAGGACAGGGGGAAGAAAGCGGGACTGATAGGTCTCTGTGCTAACGCAGACTTTATAATGTTTGTGTACAGTTGATTCATACTTGGGAATGCTTAAGAGATAGGTTTAGCCCAAGGCCCTCAGGGAAGAGCAGAGGCAGCAGACTAAGTGGCTGCCAATGACCCAGAGGTATAGGGGCTGCTTCAATTAACTTTTAGTGTCATTGAGTCTGTGACATTCAGGGACGCTTTGGTCTTCATTTATTATTTTCTTTTTATTATTTCACACTTTATTCAGCTGCTTGCTGCAATTTTAGTTGCTATCAGGTTTCTAGAGTCCCTTACCCTAGCAATCAGGCAAATGTTTGATGATGAAGATTAGGAGAGGTCCTGAACAGAAAGATAAGTAATAAAAGGTAACATTTAAAACCTTTACAGTTCAGTAGTTTTTTTTTTCAAGTTTACCATATCTTAAATATTTTAGTATTTTAAATTCAAACCTGTGAAGAGGCAAAAAAAATGAAGGAATTCATTGAAAGAGAAATTAAAAATGAAGACCAGTTGAAAAGCTGCAAAGAATATGGCATTCATACTAAAAGGGGGGACTCAAAAGGTTTTGCAGGGTGGCACAGTATCTTCTAAGTGTACCAGTGCCAAGAGCTAACATTCTAGGAGAAGCCAGAGATGGAAAGTTTTGTGCTGCAGACAGCTATATGGAGTGACACGATTAGTAATGTTTGTACTGGATCCCTAAAAGGCTTACGTTTCTTTGCTTTTAGTAATGGAGCCTGGATCACATGAAGGTTGTATTGTGGAGCAAAGTGGGAGGGGGCGTTGCCTTACAAAGCATACAGTGTGTGTACAGTATGTTGTGTACATATAGCAAGTATTATGCCAATGAAAACATTCCCTCTTGGAGCTAATGGATTTCTGGTGATATATTTGCCTATTGCTGCTCTGTATAACTCTGATGCCACTTCATGTCTAAAGGAAAACCTGTGCTGCAATAGAAGTAGGATGTGACGTTGTGTTACTGGGATTATTTGCTTATAAAGGCATTCATCTGTTACCAATTGAAATGTGCAGGGACCCTATAAGCTATATTCAGTACTTTAGGCAAGTATATTATAGGCAAGTATATTAAAGAAGTCATGTGTATTTCCTCTTTATTAAGGTAACATGCAGGAAGTTATTGCAATGAGAAATGTGTGCTGTGTTGGTTGCTGTTTATTTAAATGTATTTTTTATACTTTAGTTGAATGAAAGTCAAAGACATAAAATGTATAATAATTTTACTTTGTATAGTACAGTCAGTTTTTCCCTACATGGTGACATGCTCACATGGTGAAACTTGACCCTTGGAGGCTTTGGTTATGCTTTAACATGGAAATCACTCACTGTAGCAGAGATGTTAAATATATGCTTTTATAGCTGTTTGAAGCCACTGGGAGGTGTAGTTCAAAACAGCTCGAGGGACTTTGACATTCGCGTCCCTGCTTTCTAGGAAATGCACATACATGCTTGCTGTAAGAGAGATCACAGTAAACAGAAGCTTCTAGCAGAACAGAACTTTTTTTTGGAAAATGTCAATAGTAATTGTTCACTTGCTATGTCAAATCAGTTCGTATATAGTACTCTTATAATAATCCTATAGACTGTAAACAATGTCTTTGGTTTCCTATTCTGAATATTTGTACAGACAACTACAGCTCTTAAATTTGCCTTTGTGTTGGTCTAAACTCACAGATATCTTAGATTGTTGCATATCATTTAAAGAAGTCAGAAATACAGCTTTACTGTTAGTAAAAACTGATCCAGAAACTGGTCGAAGTGACTGGAAGGAATATTTTTCCCTTCTGGGGCAAATTAAAAAACCCTTTTAGATAGGTTTTTTTTTTCTTTAAACTTTTTTTTGGATCAGCTGGATGTTGGTATTGTTTGTATTATATGTAGTTAGTGGGTGATGAGATATATTTAACTAATGGAACATACAAAAGTTTGCTTTTTTTTAAAGAGGAAGTTCCCCAAAAATAAACTTCAGTATCCTGTAGGGAGTAATAATGCAAAGTACTTTTCTTGTAGTCTCTTTTCTGTTTATTTGTTACAGTGTATTTATTTCTCTTTGATCATTAAACTTGAATTTTCAATCTGCTTCTGACAGCAAGAAAGGAGATCACAATTTAGTGGACATGTAAAGGTGAAGTAAACCCAAATCTAATATTTTGTGTAATGAGTACACATCAGATCAAATTATAAGCAACTTTATAATATATTTGAATATATAAACTGCATATTATTCAAAATTTTTAGTGATTTTAACATAGTTTGCAAATGTAATTGCAGTTGAAAGCAAAATCTGTCCTTTCTAGTCTCTGCACTGCTGGTCCACACTACATGAGTAATTGAAACACTGTAGCGGTAGTCCATTCTCTTTCCAGCTTTTAAATGGGGGTCACTAACCCTGGCAGCCAAAAACTATTGCTCTGAGAGCCTACAATATTATTATTATTATTGTTTTTTAATTCTTATCATTTTAATCAGTCCCTTTCTTATTCATATTCCAGTATCTCATTCAGACCACTTTCTGCTTGCTAAGGTAAAAAAAGACCCCAGTAACCACATAGACACTGAAATTCCAAACTGCACAGCTGCTGAACAAAACACTAAATAACTGCTGAAATAAAAACCATTTGCAAATTGTCACAGAAAATCAATGTGTCTTACTGAAAGTTAATTTATAGGTGAACACCCACGTTAAGGCACTAAAAGTCTTGACAGGAAGAGAGCTGACCACTGCTTCATTGTTTTAATGCAAAATGGGTTTGGGTTTACTACCCCTTTAATATTATTTTTGTAATGTGAGTAAATTGTTTGCTATGGACAGCTTACCATAGATACCAGATGATTGTTTAAATGCCAGACCAAAGAGCTACAGTTGAAAAAAATAGTAAAATAATTTCTGAATTTTATTTAAATGAGAATAAAAGTTAAAATCACTTGGGGGTTAGAAAATGTTAGGTTCCCCCCTCCCCTCCAGTGATTAAGAACAAGAATGCTTACCTGATACCCCAGGCTGGTGCTCCAATTAGCAGAAAAGCCAGGGTACATGCAGGGTCACTTGTAAAAGGTAGAATGTAACCATTAAATAACTTAATATGTTAAGAAGGAGGATTTGTGCTGTGACACTGGGTGTGTTTGAAGGCCCCTGTTGCAGCTACTTGTGACCCTGGTCAAGGCACTAAATCAGAGCTTTCAGTGGCCAGGTAAAGGGCAACAGTAGATAATCCTTTTGGCTCCTTAGGCGCTGGTCTGACAACAGGTCAGCCTACAGTTTCATTGGGCATTATCGCAATTTCTCAGACAATCACACATAATTTGGCTGCTGGGAAGTCAATCACAAGCAGCCAGTTGTTTATGGGATGACTATCTGCCTTGTGGGCTGAAACCCTGTAAGGCAGAAAAAGGATGCAAATGTCATTTATTGCTAATACGTTGCCAACTATGTTCACAGTTGCTGATTGTTTTTTAACATTTAGTATCTTTTCAATAATTGGCAGGGCTAAATATTACTAGACATGGTTTATCAGCTAACAAAATACTTCTAGAGACATGCTGATGGCTGTTATTGTTTCTCTTGGTATTTGCAAAAAATGTAAGCAATTCCAGAAAGAAAAAAAATGAGCTTGTGAGCCTGACTTCTCTATCATCAACCCTCAATGTCACATGCTGCTCATTAACAGTGGGCACAAAAGTTCTGTTATTATATAGTCTATGTGCTAGATAAAGGTTCTTTTGCTACCTACCTGGTACATATATATATGTGGAAATGTAGCACAATGAGTCAGTGTTTCCTACTTGCATATTACATGGTAAAGGATATTATTAAAGTTCCATAATGAAGATAAGAGTTATTTATAGATATGCTTATGAACCAGGGAAAAGAGTAAAAGTATTAAGACAATGGGTACATTAGTCCCATGACACTGACTATAGCATCTGAAATTGTCCCCATTTCTCTATTTTCCTCAATGTTTATGGTCCCCACTCTTGTGACATTAATGACACTTTAATGCATAGTGCACAGCTGCAGATTCCAGCCTAGGCCAGTCAACATCCAGGGGAGATAGAGTTACAAAGAATAATGTTATGTATCTATACCTGGGTGAGGCAGCCCTATAACTAATGTACATTTTTACAGTTTTTTCTACATTCAAGCATGGCTGAAATATATAATAGTTTTCAGGTCAGTTCTAGCCTTAATTTTTATTTTTTTAAAAATGCATAAATTTACTAAAAAGTATTGCATCCTATGCCAGATTTTGCACAGTGTGCAAAGACACGTTTAAAATCTAAATGATAAATCTTGGCACTTGTCATTTCTGCTATGCAGCAAATCCTAAGAGCACACCATATATTTAACCCAATGCTAAAATAAAAGCAAGAAAACAGATCCTGTTGGTTATGTTTCACACTTATCATTAAAGGGCAGAGCATGCATTTTCTTTTAATAACATTGGCGACAAAAAACTAATTATAAAGGAATGTGTTTTTACACTTTCCCAAAGCACAAACCTGTAATGAGTCCTTTATTGATATTCTGTTTAGCATGGAGTAAGAGCACATACAGCATTTCTGCCTGTGGCATAATTTTACTTTACAAGTGCTGCACTGCCAAGATATGACACATTTTTCTGCTCAGGGACTGATCCCGTACTGAGTCAGGACAAGTCCATTTTTTTTTTAATTCTATTTATTTTTTTTCAAGATGAGAGGGAGGCTTGGGGGAAGTATTAAAAGGGGCGTGTGATGGGGTGGAGGGGTTCGCCTACCTTGGCGTTAAGCAGTACTTGGCACATCTTATACCACAAATGTTCTCTAGACAATCATCAAATTATCTTTATCTGCCAAAGACATTTCCTCTATGTCTATCCTGGATTGTTAGATTTTGGCAACCTCTGGCCAGCTTCATCCAGATGCTTTTGCCTGCGGCTTTTATGGTCCATCCACCACAGGACAATACATTTCTTTGTATATTATAAAACAGATTTTGTTAAGAGTCTCAAGAATGTACATGTTACCTGTCCTTCAGTAATGCCAAGCAGACAGCAAGGGCGTCGGGAGCAAGGTCAGAATATATGGCCACACAGAGTGGTGAAAGAGCCAACCTTTATTTTACTTTTTTTCAGACACACCACAAAGATAGTAGTCAGCCTTACATAAAAATAGAAGGGGGAATAAAAGTGCCTACTGACCAAATGGGCATTCTAAACACAATTAACAAGATACAATAAGATTTTGCTGAGTACCTGATGTGTCTCATATGATATATCTGAGAAATTTGTAGTTCAAGGGGTATTGCAGGGAAAACCAAGTGATCATGACATGGCACCTTGGGGTCACTTGTAAAGTTGGATATTAATTTAGCTTATTATTTTATTAAATACATATATAAGGATAACATTTTGTGTGCTGAATAACTTGTGTCCATTTATTTTGCTGGATAGTCATTTGAAAATACATTAAATAAAAAAAAAAAAAATCAAACAAATAGAGATTGCCCTCAGTTTTTGATATTCACGTGTATATTGCTGTTGACACTCAGTGCTGCAGTATCCATCTTTTTATGTATGTTAAACCCTTGGGCACAGAAAGGACAAACACTAGTTTTGCCAGAAGTAATGCTTTAGGTTGTTTTATGGGTTTAAAATACTTTACGAAAGCGGCAGAATAATTTCACCCGGGGCCTCCTATGGCTTCAGTGACGTGATTGTCACTGGAGACAATATCAAGAGCTGCAAGGAGAATTTCTCCTTTCATAAGCTGTGTCGCTTAAAAATCCACATGTGCTGCATGACCAGGCATAGTAAGCCTACCCAGGAGTCAGCATGGTGTCTGGGTTTGCATACCACCATGCCTCCTGCTAGCCCAAACTTCAGCTTTGAAATTTTCTGCTAAAATTACAGTAGGTTACTGATCCGTACTGTGATGGTGCCTAGTTTTTTCCCTGAAATAAATCTGTGCTTACAAGGTTTTTATTTTTACTCTTTCTGTGTGATTCGAATTAACCAATGAACCATAGAAAAAAGTGCTGAATAGAAGTCATTGACAGGGTAAACGCCCCTTAATAATACGTATAAACATGTACCGTTTAAGAGGAAGAGTATAGAACTAGAGTAGATTGTCAGTGTGCAGACTGGGCAGTGCACTAGTTAACCTCATACATTTTCCTGCTGATAATTTTTTTGATTCCTGAAAGCCTCCTTATTTGTAGTTTTGGTTATTCCATTGATCCAATATTGATTGTTAATCCATTGTCCCAGTCTGTTTAACTGAGATAGTTATTGTCAAACAGTTAGTATAAAACACTATGGAAAGCAAAGGGCTTCCAAGTTTAAAATAGTTATATTGTCTTGTAAAAAGCTGTTTTATCCCCCTGAGCCCCTGAATGAAAATGGTTATAGCTTTTGTAAGTAGTTTTTACAACAAAAATGGGTACACCAACGACTACAAACTAACGAACTACACCTAACAAAGGAGACAGGGATATAAGCAGGAAACAGTAAAATTTATCCTTGGGTGCATAGAATGATATTTAACATGAAGATTGCTATGTTTTTGGCCGAAGAAAAGATCAGTCAGCCCTAGGGCCAAACGATAGAATTAGCCCAATAACGCCCACCCACAGGTGGGCATATCGGGAGAAGATCCGCTCGCTTGCCGACCTTTCCAAACGAGCGGATCTTACAGGGTATGGCCACCTTAAAACTCATTTAACAGATGATAAGAAATGACTAGATGAACAGCTGGCAAAAAGGCAGGCCTGAGCAAATGAACCAAATTGATTAATTGGCCAGATTTTCATGATGGTGCTAGACGTGACTTTGCCAAATCAGTTGTTTTTGGGGCCTCAAAACACAGGTCACCCTTCTGTTTAGCTGCCATGAGCTAGTAAATAGTAGTGCGGCCCTGCAGTCACCAAGGCTAGCACTCAGAAAAGCTCTTCTGTTCGACAGCTTTAGTTGCTGTAGTAGTGGGTCCACTACTACAAAATGGGCTCAACGCATTGGGTTATGTTTTTGGCTAAATTAACATTTGCAAATATAGACATTGCAATGCTTACTATGTTCTAACTAAGACTGATAGGTGGGCCAGAACCAAACAGTTTGACAACCACTGCTTTAAAGAGGTTGTTCACTTTCAAACACATTTTCAGTTCAGGTGTTTTCAGATACTCCACCAGAATAAAGACTTTTTTTAATTCCTTTCTATTTTTTGGTGTCTGGCAGTCTAGCTACTCAGTAATCCAAGAGCAGACTCTGAACTGTTACAGTTTGCTGCATTACTTGATACATTTCTGAGCAGCATTTGTGGAATATTGCAACTGTCCTATCAATTCTTACAGCTGCCCTTAGTGAAACTCAGGTATTATGCTCAGCATGGCCAAAGATAAGATATGTATTATCTAACGTATTAAATTAGAGTCAGTGACCCCCTTTAAACTTCAATATTAGAAAACTGATCAAAAATAAAAAACAGAGAATGATTTGCTTGTTGCTTTTACATAACCTATCTGGTCCCCCATGTTCCACTATAAGGGCTTTGGCACACGGGGAGATTAGTTGCCCGCGACAAATCTCCCCGAATTGCCATCCCACCGGCAAAAATGTAAGTCGCCGGTGGAATGGCGCACGCTGCGCAGGTGATTTTGGCAAATCGCCGAAGTTGCCACACGAGGCATTTTTGCCGATTTGCCGAAATCGCACCGCCGCGTGTGCCATCCCACCGGTGACTTACATTTTCGCCGGTGGGATGGCAACTGATGGCAACTCGGGGAGATTAGTCGCCTGCGAACAGGGAGATTTTTCACGGGCGACTAATCTCCCCGTGTTCCAGAGCCCTAAGGGGACTGCCATATTTGTGAAGCAGGAGTCTGTTATCATTGGAAGCTATAACTGACTTAGAAGGGACAGTCAGGTTGGGAAGACTGACAAAAGTGGCCACATAAGCGTAAAACCATCAACCTGACCTATAGGGAACTTTTTAATGTACATTAATATTTTGAAGAGTAGTTTTTTACTGTCAGTATTACTTTAGGACTTGGGTTCTGTTTGCCTAAACACTGAGGATTCATCTGAATCCTACAAAAAGTAGTATAATTTGGCCAAATCCTAAACTGGATTTGTTGCATCCCTTATAAAGAAATTGAAGAAGTGTGTGTTTTTGTTAATCTGAGTTACAGATCTCAGTGTTAGAAATCATTCCTGGAAGGAAACAATTATGGCATAATTTCAGGCCATGTGACAATATAAAGGTTCATACATGCTGGACTGAATAACTGACATTCACGGCATAAGCTGCTGACTTATTTACCCTTACTTTATACGCAGTCCTGGAGCCACTGAAAGCCAAAGAGAAAGCAATGTGTGTGTAAGAATTTCTAGTAGGGTAGTGTATAGGTGCTATTAAAATGAATTATACATTTAAAGGCAACATATTTTATATATGTTATGGAATAATATTCCAACCCATTTATGAGTTTCATACTTGACTCTCTATTGCACCTAATGACTTTCTCTGTTGCTTTCTATTTTTTTGTTTCACTGTTTTTCTAAAACTTGAATAAATGTTTCTCCTCGTCTTTTATCCTAGAAGCAGCTCCCTAAGCCAGGTGTCTGGCTGTTACAATTTGATACATTGTAGCTAACATTACTCAGCGGCAGCTTCACCAATTATGGCATGAAGCTTGATTTGATGTTAGTTGAAAAGCACAAGCCTTTTATACTGCCCTCTTAAATAATGGGTGCGTATGAATCTGTATCCAACATCAATATATATTCAAGAGGTTTAACTGTATTTTGATGACATGTACATAACCCATAAAGCAGGTAAGATGGACTGCATCCTCTTAGCTACTGGCAAGTGTTGCTAAGCACTTCTCTGCATCTTTCCCCTCTCAACTGTATAGAATAGTATAGAAGGAGGCTTATTTAGGAAAGGGTAAATACAGAGGTGGCCATAACTTTGAAATTTCTGCTCTTGCAAACTGTGGCAAGCTCATTCTCTGTCTCTGTCTTTCTCTCTCTCTCTCTCGCTCTCTCTATCTATATATATTTGTATCACCTCTGTATTTTGGCGAATGCTCTATATACACAGAGGGTGTTTGAATTGCACAATCTTCAAACTGCCTGACAAATTTCTTAACAACTACAGTATCCTATTATATGCATTTCCTGAAGAATAGCTGTTTTTTAGCCAAGGAAAATGTCTTTGTTTTTATCACCTCCTTTCCTTCCACCCCCAGCCCTAGCTTTCCTTTGGTCTGCTTTGCCCTTTCCTCACCTTGTTCCTTGCCTGGCATCAGAGGAACTCTAATCACAATTAAAAAACCCATTGAAAGTGCAATATGTGCTAAACCCCTCAGATAAAATCTCCAGGTTAAATACACATGGAAAAAAAGAAATGTGTGCTTCAGAAGTTCACAGCACTCAGAAATGTAAAATGCCTTAACTACACATCTGGAGACTTGCTACATCTTCAACAACTTATTACAGTAAATATAACTCAACCAGTCTCGCATAATAAAACCGCCAGTAATAATTGGAGTTTGTAAAATGGTTAAATTCATCACTAGTCTTAATTCCCATGTGTATAATAAAATGTCATCAGAATTAAAGTGACTCTGCATGACTGCAGCATATGTAGATGCTCTATATGAGTAGCAGTGCTTAGCTGTAGATAAAGACAACATCCTTAAAACAATGCCTTTTATGCTTTTTAACGCATTTTTAGTTATTACATGGAATAATGTAATGTTGTAAATATGGCTAAATCATCATTAAACCAACCAGAGCTGAATAAGCTGCATCTTGCCCTTCAAAAGATGTTTAGGCCTCCATCCTGCTCAAGTGATCTATAGATGTCTTTAAATAACATTGTAAATTTAGTGCATGGTATGAGATTACAGGCCCACTACATGGAGGATGTTGAATCGGATTGGTCTCTCTTGTGACTTTTGTGGCCCTAAAACATTCACAAAGGGCTTAATAATGTTGAGGATGAGAAGCACTGAAGAAGGCACAATTAAAATGCCATTTAGCAGCTGCTGTTTAAATAATGCTGCCAGAGGTTTGCCCAGTGTTTTTTAGCTGGTTTATTTATGGTAGCCTCACCATGTAGAATAACAGCTAACATTTGTAAGAGCCAGACAAAAGTTCAGAATTCTAAATGTGTGAAACTTTGAATGTTACAAGAGTAAAACATTGGAGCCAGGGCCACTGGGAATTGCACAGAACTACAACATAGACATGTAACAGACTGAATGTCTATGTTCGAGATGTGTAAATGCTCCTCTGTTCCCAGCAGATGTGTGCTGAATGATGTCCATAGATTGATGGACTATAGTAGAGTATTGAGCATGCTTTGGAATAGGGGTGAAAGGGCTTCATTTGTTTCAAATAACATATACTGTTCTGTATGAGTTTTAGAAATCCTTCTGCACCTTGGCTCCATTGCCAAAAGCAACAAAAACAGCAGTGCTTTTATCACATTCTGTTACCAAAACAAAACAGTTAGATAATGAAGTTTTGCTTGGTAACAAATGATGTTATTTTAACTAAACAAAATGCATCATGTGAAAATAAAGCCTGATGTGTTTGTAACGTACTGGGAATTCCAGTTACAGCAAATAACTGATAAAATAATAGCGTCCTACAAAAGATACCCTTTCTAGTGTGGGCATTGGTGGATGCTGGGAGTTGCAATAGAGACACACCAGAAAAACCCTTCATTTTGGCTAATGCCACACTTGGCGTATGGCATATATTTTGGGCAAGCCGAAAATAGCGCCATATGCTCCTACCTGTGCCTGCACCCGAATGAATGAAATACTCAGCATGTAGCAAGTAGCCAATATCCGCCAAAGATATGAAGTCTTGCGGTTTTTGGCGGATATCGGCTACATGTGCCTGCACGAGAGCTTATTCCATTCATTCAGGTGCAGGCACAAGGTAGGATAAATTTACACTAGCGGGGCGTATTCTAAAAGCGTTTTTCAGCTTGCCGAGATCACCCCGTGTGGCATTAGCCTAATACATTCACTAGGTAAAATAGCTTTAATTTTGCTAATACAACTCCATTTGGCTCCTACATGAACTCAGCAGCTTTTTGATGCCACATTTTTATGTTCACAGTTTGAGTTATCTGTGTTTAAGTAACTCACATTTAAATTTGTGATCTTTGCCACAAAAATATATATATATATATATATATATATATATATATATATGTATATATATATAATAATTTTAATATGCACATTATCCACCTTTTATGGAGGATTCAGAATTCAGCGGTGGGAGGTGTAGCTCGCAGATTTGTATTAATATGCACACCATTTTCTAGGCTTAGGGCAACATAGGAGAAAGTACTGTATGTTCAGTTATTGTTTTTTGTATGTAACTTGCATTCTCATAGTATACACCCATTTTTGTACAGTGCTGCACAATATGTTGGTGCTTTATATATTTGTATTATTAATAATACTAATATGTATGGCGTAGTAATGTGCAGGTTGACGAAAAGTCGATGTGTCACCTGGCTCTAACCCGCCTGCTCCCAACCTGTGTCTGACCCAGCAATCCACCTCTATTTACAGACCCTCACCCAATCCGCCCCATCTCTATGTCACATAGGGGCAGGGCGGGCATACACCTATGAATAGAGGCTGAAATAGGGCACAGTAAGATTACAGACAGGGTGGGCGGATGAAAGAGCTCAGCCCAAACCCACCCACAATTCTTGTGTGATTGTCTGCTGAAACCCGCCCAACCTGCAGGTAAATATACGGATCTCACAGTTTTTGTGCTGGCCTGCGCATCACTATAGTGGTGTTTGCCTGGCTTTACATCTGCTTGTAGTAAGGAGAGCTGTAGATTGCTTGGCATTGTATTGGCCATTATATGTATGTCATCTTTATCTTTGACGTATATACCTTATTATTATATAGCACTGCAATATATGTTGGTTGCTTTAGAATTAATCATAATAATGATGGAATGGATTAGGAATAGCTCAGGACTTGTCAGTGCATTTCCTGGAATAACTGTGGTAACCTTAAAGCTCATGTCATAGTCTTAAATAGGCAGTGAGAACAGCACCAACCATCATTGTTATGGAAAACCGTCTCCCTACTATGGTTGTTTATATTTGTTAGTCAACCAAAAATTGTCTACAAAGATGCTATTTTAAAGGGGTTGTTTATGTTTAAATGAACTTTCAGCATGATGTAGGCAGTGATATTTGACAATTTGCAATTGCAATTAAGCTGGGGTCAGTGAGCCCCATTTTAAAGCAGGAAAGATGTAGAAGAGGAAGGCTCTTGCCTTACAATAAAAAATACATTATGTATGTATGTATATTTTTATTTATAAAGCGCTACCTATGTACGCAGCGCTGTACAGTTGAATACATTAATACAAACGGGGTTATTAAGATAATAGATAAATACAAAGTATAACAATAAATACAATATACAGTTGCAATAAGTTAAGAGTCAAAGACACAAGAGGATGGAGGTCCCTGCCCCGTAGAGCTTACAATCTATATGGGAGGGTAACTTACAGATACAAATAGGCAAATATAAGTGCTGTAGATCACAGTGGGTGACACTACATTATAAGTGCTATTTCCCAGATCTGGTGCTGGGCGAGTGCTCCAAAAGGTAGTCTTTTAGTTGAAGACTAATTGCAAAGTTGCCAGGAATTGGACCTTTTATAATATATTAAAAGTTAACTTAAAGGTGAACCACCACTTTAAAATGCTATGTCTACTTGTATTATATCATTTGATGTCCAATGAACTGACAGCAATATCCATTTAATGTATATAGTTTTACAGTAGCTCTGTTTTCCAGGCTGGGATTGGGGCCTATCACTCGGTTTGTGCCTTTCCTTTTGCCGTATGAGTTACAGCAATGACAGCAACATTTTCTTACATTATGCGTTAGTTTTAAACAAGGCCTTACTGTTAGTGCTGCAAGTGCAATAATTATGTATCCTGTTTATCAGGTTACACACGATTCACTGGACACAATGATTTTTTTTATGTATGGTCTTTAGTGCGACAATGGTCTGAATAGGCTAAAAATAATTGAGGTGGGGCCCTTCTGAGCTCATTCTTTGTAGTTCATCAGGGACTTTAACCTCAAAGGATTCTTTGGCAAACACTTTATTTTGTCTTTTGTTGTCCGCACATTCCAGCTATGATGAGGAGTTGAGCTGAACAGAGAGCTAGTTCAACCAGATACTGTACAGCTCCAAACAGAAGGAACAAGTGACACTGAATCAGAGTCCAGGAAGAGGCCACAGTGGAAATTTACTGCAGCTTTGTGCCATTGATTTTGTGTGAGGAGTCTCAGGGATACTGGCCTGATACCAGAGCTGAAAGGGAAGCTGATAGCAGGCATCTTGAAACAATGTCATTTCACAGAGACTATCCACTGTTATACTGAGAGCCATTCTAAGGAACGAGCTCCGGGGAAATGCTATCATTTCATCTGCATACGTACTAACAATCTGCTTTCTGTAACTCATTGTAACTGGAGGATTTCTCAGTAAGTAATGCTGACCTGTGGCTCCTTGTAACCCTCATTAAAAAAGTTTTATTTATTTTTTTAAACGATCCTTTATAATGCATGCGCATTCTTATTGGTATTTCATATTCCCTGACAACAGTGTATATTACTGACTGTGCTTGCAATTAAGTTACCTGGCTGTCAAGCATTGGCCCTCTAACTTTGTTCCACCTTAAAAATCTATGTCTGGGTTGGTTGACTTCTGTAGTTGGGGATGGTAGAACAAAGAAAAAAAGTAAAAGGTGCTGAATTGCCCTAGTGTTAAGTTTCTTCAGATTTTTTTTCTATGGAAAAGTTCCTGGTTTTTAAAGCCGATAGAAGAATGGTAGAAGTGCACAGAAGAATGGTAATGATCTATGTCTGTAGTGCCCTATTTTAGCAGAATTTTGGTATGGAGCAAAGCAGGATGTTGGTAAATGAAAAATTTACTGTTTACTAGATGTTTTTGTTTCCTTTGAATTACTTTCCTGGACTGAGAGAGAGAGAAGATGTGTATGTATTTGTGTTCATTGACTTTAAGTCTTTTTCCAGCTCTAAGTACTCTTTTGCTGATACAATTTCCTTCATATTTTTGGTCACTTTAAGCACCACTGTTTTATACAGTGATTTTAATTTTATTGATGACTATGTTGAGTCAAATAGTATACTGGTCCCCAGGAGTTTTAGTATGCCATCATTTGACGAGCCATCACTGTATTTGGCCATTGGCAGGTAATATCAGATTAGCTAACAACGAAGATTAAATATTTGCAATTAGGGGATGGTAAAGTGCAGTCAATACGTATTTAAGCTGGTGCCCAGACCTGTGTGCCAAAGACTTTTAGCAAAACATTTGATCCAGCCAACCCATCTCTAACCTTAGGGGTCATGTGGTTTTTGTTTTCTGCATTTATTTAATAACACATTTTCTAAAAAGCAGGAAAGTGTTGTATGTATTTATTAAAGCTGGTAAAGAATGTGTTCTTTAGCTTTGGGCTGTTGATTTACCCCCAAACTGTTCTAAATCATGTAGATTCCAATATTCAGTGTTGGTAGGTTAATTTAGGAATTGACCATGTCTTTGAGAATATAGAACTTTAACTGAATAGATAGTGAATAAATAGTTTGTGAACAGAACTAAATAGATAGATAGTTTTCTTCACTTGAATGTTGTATGAGCTAATTCGTATTGTGTGTAGCCAAACTGGCAAGTTGCTGGCAGGGTAGGCATGCCTTCCCCCACCCTTATTTTCCTTTGGGGACATATAAAATAAATCAATAAATAAGTGACAATTGTTTTACTTGATTGTTGCACAGTCATTGAAAAAGAAGAAGCAGCAAGTGGGTTGGAGCACATTTATTCAGCTTAGGCCCAAATTCCTCTTTAGTGAAATCATCTGTATGTTTAATAATTAATGCCAAGTTCCAAACCACACAGTCCCAGAAAGGAAAAGAAAAAATGCAAACAGTACTGTGTGTTTAGTGCCAGTGTGAACACTCCTTGCGTAAAGTGCCTGGTTACACAGTATTGTCAGTCAAGCAGATAAACATCAGCTATTTGTATGTTTTTGTTTAAAGGATAACTACCTTACTAACTTTGGCCTAAACAATTAAATACTTTATATTGTAGGTCCCTAAGATCAGGTTACTAATGATAGGCCTACACATGTTCTGTGGATCTACAGAAAATAAGCTAGGGAGCTTATAGGGGCATCTTCTTTGAGTTTATCTTTGGATTGTACAGAGGCCTAAAACATATGGTATAACATGTCTTTTTTTTCAGCTTTAGCCAGTTCTATCCTATAATGGTTATCATTGGTCTCATAAAGTAAGTTGCTACTAGTGATGCACGGGTCAACAAATGACCTGACCCTAACTCACCTAACCCATATTTAATCTAACCCACCATGCTGTCATCATGTAAATATGCGCGATCAACTTGCCCATCACTGATGTTTACATAGGGGTTGACACTAGTGTAAAAATGAAAGCCAGCAGATGGCCAAAGGAGGAATGCCGAAAGTGCTGGTATGTGCTATGGTTGCAGTTGAAGATGGCTATGAGCAGAGTCAAGGAGGCTAGAAGAGTGTTGTGCCATCCTAGACCCAGGTCCCGCAGATTTCAGGCCAATCTGTGAAACATTAGTCGTTAGACATTTGACTCTTTCAGCATTGCAAGGGAAACCCATGCTGTTCCTTATATTGCATTTAATGAAATTCTCAGTGTAATATTCACTCTGCTTTATGGTATAGAAAAAGGAGCATGCTGAGTTAAGTAGGGTCTTCTAGCAAGAATGTAAGCAGTGCATTCCTCTGCATCCTTGAATTTGTATAGTAATTAGTCTGGAGATTTGTGTAGACAATAAATTTATTGCAATGGAGCTATATTGCCTCATATAAAGTGTTATAATGCTCTCCTGGAGTGCATTTTAAACACAGGGACCATTACCAAAATATGACACATTTTCCTCCCTGTGGCTTTAAAGTTATAATTCCAATTTGATTACATTTTTATAATAACTCTACATTGTCTGGCTAAAACCACAGAATTGTTTTTTTTATTTGACTCCTAAAGCTTCTTAATTGTAATTATCTCAATGCTCAGCAGCTGCCTACCTGCAGTAATGAAAGTACGTACTAATGAGAGCTAAAGTACAAGAGTTGAAGTAAAGGATTCAAGCAAAGCGGTCATCTTCTTATTCTACTGGAACTTATTTCATTTGCTATTATGATTAGACCTGGTGTGTTCAGACTTTAAACAATCACAAAATCCAATGTTCCTAATATGATATGAACCTAAAAAAGTTATATTCACCACCAGGGCAAATATCTTCCCTTAGTTTCCAACTTAACTAAGCAATCTTCTCCTAGCTTCTAACTCACTGAAACAAAGTATTTCAATATAACATTGGGAGTGGCGGTTTGAACAATATATTGACAAATATTTACGTGCAATTAGTGGTTGTTACATATGACTCCAGGTGAGTGCTGAAGATCCTGGGAATGGCTCAAGAATGGCATTTGAAAAGTTGATTATTGTTAGGGTTTATAGCTTGTCCTGCCCTTCACTAGTATGGATGATGACGCTCATGGCTTTTTGTTAAATGAAAATGTATTTTCCCACCTATTTATGTAATCAACAAACAGACTGTAGCACTTCAGCGCATTGTGGTTAAGTTGCCTTTATTACTTTCATAAGGCAAAGTTTCACATTCACATTAGCCCATCATCAAGCTTTTTTTCTACCCATTCTGGATGACCAGGTATTTTCCATGTTTAACAATTTAATAACGATAACCATAGTATATTACGTCAAAACAGTTTAAAAATAATGTTATTAAATTGTTAATTACTATGGTTAAAAGCAACTACCCACTAAAATAGCAATTACACCTTTCTTCAGAAGATAACTGCTGATTTAGACTACAATCTTTACACAGTTTGAATCCTGTGAGCCTTGTTTCAGTGGCCACCTTCAGAAAATGTTAATTGTCCAGGCACATTCAAAATCCTAGGTGAGATCTTTCTTTCCATGTATGTCTCATGTTCAAGGTGGGATTTTCATTCCATGTCCTAGAAGGGAAGCTCCAGAACAATCCTGCACAAGCTCTTCTCTGCTGCAACTTTGCCCTACCTGAACAGCTTAACTTAACCTGTACCTGACAACATAGTAAACTACTATATCAAATGGATTCCCCCATTTACTGTGATACTTATGGTGGAAGAAGGCTTTTTTTGATGTAATCAATCCTGGGTGGCATGAAGAAAATGCCTAGGATAATAATGTATTTGTTGTATGAACTATTGACTCCTGATCATGTGTTTCACACATTAGAGCATATATGCTACTGTGTACTCAGGGGAGATTCCCAATACAGGATCTTCATAATGCAAATGAGAGAAGTCATAATATTGGAACCCAGGGCCTAATAAATGTTAGGCCTAATAATTAGCAGCATCGATCAAACTGAATCTAAACTATACAGCAAGCACTGTGGTTACCATTTCACAACAGAAAACTTCAAATTGATTTTTATCATACTAGTGCTATTCTCAATACTAAGTATTGTTGTTGGGTTTCTTTATTCATATGGTTTGAATGCAGATTATTTAGAGAATTATACATGGTCAAAATAATGGCTCCATCCATAATCAAAACTTGCTCTTGAAGCATTCAGTTGGGTGTCACCTCATGAGTTTTGTCTGTCTGAATCTCTGTGAGGTGTGGTGTACCAGTGGAACCTATGTTTTATTATCAGTAATTTCCAGTGACCACAACAGGAAGCAGCACTGGTGATTAACAAGTGTGTGTGTGTGTGTGACACAAGATGCTGTTACATAAATAATGGATAAGTTGACCTTAACAAAGCTGTTAACGTGTTATTTATAAGGCTATTTCAGTATAAACCATCTGCATATTCATGGATTGCTTTTAATGTTTATTACTTTGTTTAATTAAAGGATACTATCAGAGAGCTGCAGAATTACAGCAGAAAAAATGAAGAAAATGCCATTGTTCAGCAAGTCGCATAAGAATCCTGCAGAGATTGTAAAAACCCTGAAGGACAATATGGCCGTGCTAGAAAGGCAGGACAAGAAAACTGAAAAGGTAACCTGACAAACTTGTATTGTCATGGGCTTTGTGGCTTGTTGGGTATAAATATTACAAACTGTTTTTTTTGGGCTTAATTCCCTGGCCTTATTTATAGATTTCTGTAAGCTTTTCATGGGTTTATTGATTTGACTTTGCTATAATACATCAACCTGTGCTCCTCCTGGGTGTATTTTCTGCCAACTGACTACCCACTGACAGTCTGTAGGTTATGAATCTCCAATTTCAGCATGCAGAGGTTACAAATCTTTTTAAGCTTGCTGCCATAAGAAATAGTATCTGCTTTGTGCTGTTGATATCCTTTTTTTGTACTCTGAACTATACCCTTCTACAAGACATTAACATCCAATACTCAGACACAATAATACACCTGGCAATACATTGTATTATTGAGTACCATGGACACAGTATGCATGAACTATTTTCAGCGTGTTTCCTCAATATTCTATTATGTATTAAGCACCGACCCTTGTAAATTTTAGGAAGTCACCAAGAAGTTTGCAGCTGCATGACAAAAAATACTTTGCTGTAGGAAGTCAGTGATTATGTATTCAAAAAACAATTATCTCTTGTATACATATGCCAATTGATGTCCTCAGCATATAGTACCACTGCCCCAGCATGTATGTATGTATGAGAGAAGAAAAGTATTACAGATATAGGATCCCTTATCCGGAAACTCATTATGAAGAAAGTTCCAAATTACATAAAGGCCATCTCCAATAGACTCCATTATAAGCAAATAATTCTAATTTTTAAAAAATGATTTCCTTTTTATCTAAAATAATAACACAGTACTTAATCCCAACCAAGCTATAATTAATCCTTATTGAAGGCAAAACAATCCTATTGGGTTTATTTAACATTTATATGATTTTTAGTAGACTTAAGGTGTGGAGATCTAAATTATGGAAAGACCACTTATCTGGAAAACCCCAGGTCCCGAGCATTCTGGATAACAGGTCCCATACCTGTACTGAGCTTTGATGTGTGCTATACAGTATCACTGACTCCAGTTGTATATATGGAAACAGTATAGTGTCACTGACCCCATGATGTGTATATGAGAATAATACAGTAATGCCCCTTGATGTATATATGGGAAAACTGTGTCGTCACTGGCCCCGTCATGTGTATATAGGAACCATACATTGTCATTAATGCCAGCATGTTTATATAGTATATTTATATAAGTTTACATTGTATAGTGTCACTGACCCCAGCACGTATATATAGTATTGTGTCACTGACCCCAGCACGTATACATAGTATAGTGTCACTGACCCCAGCACGTATACATAGTATAGTGTCACTGACCCCAGCACGTATACATAGTATAGTGTCACTGACCCCAGCACGTATACATAGTATAGTGTCACTGACCCCAGCACGTATACATAGTATAGTGTCACTGACCCCAGCACGTATACATAGTATAGTGTCACTGACCCCAGCACGTATACATAGTATAGTGTCACTGACCCCAGCACGTATATATAAGAATGATACAATATCCCCTCTTGATGTATACAGTAGAATCCCGATTTTATATTTCACAGGGAACATATAAAATGGTGTAAATTCCATCAAAACCTAAAATCTGGGGAAGAAAGAAAAAAACAAAACAGGTTGTAAAATCCAGGGACGTAAAAACGGGTTTCTACAATATATGGGAGTAATAGATTGTTACTGACCCCATAATGTAGATGATAATGTAAATGAAATCACTTTGTGTTTTTACATCTAAAATAAGTTGCAGTAAGTTTTTATATTCTATTTTTTGGTGTTTTTGACTTATTTATTTGTTCGGCAGCTTTCCAGTTTGCAACTTAAACTGCTGCCAAGTCAGCATGGGAGATGAATAGTAGAGAGCTTGAGCAGGAGATAAGCAATACAAATAGGAATAAGTGTAGCTTTAAAGGAACAGTAACACCAAAAAATGAAAGTGTATAAAACTAACTAAAATATAATGGGCTGCTGCCCTGCACTGGTAAAAGTTGTGTGTTTACTTCAGAAAGTCTACTATAGTTTATATAAATAAGCTGCTGTGTAGCCATGGGGGCAGCCATTCAAAGGAGAAAAGGCACAGGCACATAGCAGATAACAGATAAAACACCATTGTATTCTACAGAGCTTATCTGTTATCTGCTATGTAACCTGTGCCTTTTCTCCTTTTTTCCAGCTTGAATGGCTGCCCCCATGGCTACACAGCAGCTTATTATATAAATTATAGTAGGGTTACTGTAGCAAACACACCAATTTTACCAGTGCAGGGCAACAGTACATTATATTTTTATTACTTTAAAGCTCTTTTATTTTTTGGTGTTACTGTTCCTTTAAAATCATTCTGTTTTACTATTTAGAATATTACATTTCAGACTCAACAGAAGCAAAATAGAAAAGTAATAAGTTTATAAAGCATAACCAGAAATGAATGCCAGATATAACATGAGGTATTTTAATGTAAGCCTCCTTTATAAAGTTATAGTTTATACTTGCTTTTCAATCTTGACTTCAGTATTTAGATTTAAGGTCATAGTTTTATAGATAACAATGACAGGTTGCCATAACATTTGGATGACAAAAGTTACTGCTGTGCATCTTCTCTGCTTTTCCTACCCTTTCCTCTCCCTTTTTTGTATTTCATTTTACACTCCATTTCCTATCACCAATGCACACTGTGACACTGACCACTGTTCTTTGCCCATTGATGAAAATAACTGCTAATGACAGACAGACAGAAATCAATGGTATAGTGGTAGTTGAACTACTACACTATATATTTTTACATTCCGATAACATTATTGCAGTTCTATTTTTGTACATGTATCTGCTCACTGTACATTTGCTTAATACACATTTTGCTTGTTAAGTTAATGTAGTTTACAGAATGCAATATGCTTTGTTAGGCACACAGTGGGTTAACACTGTTATTACCCCATGGCCTATATTCTTATTTGCAAATCTTGCTGCTGTTTAATATTCAATGACCTTCACTTGCAATAATGTTTAGCTGGGTTAGAGGCTTGCTGTGCTATTATTCTCTTGTTACAGTATAGAATGGACACTAACCACAACCATTCTCTTTACTCAGTTGTGCCTAGTACAGGGTACAGATTGTGTCTTTGAAATTTATATTTATCACTCTGTATAGGTAAAGAGCATAAAGCAAATCTGCTTCAGACTGCCTATTTTCAGCCATTACAGTCTTTTTATTCTTTGCCTTTCCCCCAGTGAAAACAGACTTTGCATCCAATCACCCCAGCGACAAGTTAAATCTAGGGGAATTCAGCACAACTAAAGGTGCGCATTCACGCACTGATAACGAGGTTTCGTACGATATTCGATGCGTGTATGGCAAGTTGGCGAGGCGACTGTTATCGGTCGACTTGCCGATCGGGTGGGTTAGAAAATTTTGATTGGGCACCATTGGAGGCGCCCAAGCAATATATATGTTCAGGGCTGAATCGGCAGAAGGAGGTAGAAATCCTAGTTTCTACCTCCATATCTGACGATTCAGCCCTAAACGTCAGTGGAGGGTTGAAACAATCTTTCGTGTGACCGAAGGTCGCACGGAAGATCGAAAATCGCCAGCTGTGTGGCCAGCTTAAATATTGAATGTCTATATGTGCATTTTGATGCAAGTATTGCCACTCATCTGATATTTATTTGTATGGTGTTTTTCTAACAGGCATCTGAAGAAGTCTCCAAATCTCTCCAGGCCACAAAAGAGATTTTGTGTGGGACAGGGGACAAAGAACCTCAGACAGAGACAGTGGCTCAGCTTGCGCAAGAACTGTACAACAGTGGTTTGTTGGTTACTTTGATTGCCAACTTGCATCTCATAGATTTTGAGGTATGGTTCAAAAAATGGGCTTGGTAGTCTGTATTTATGCTGTAGGGATATCCTTATGCAGCTATTTAACTACATCTACCTAAATACTTAATTCAACAACAGCAATTTAATAACAAAGAATCTTTTCAGCTTCATTTCCATTCATGCAGGGTTATCCTTAGAGATCGTGGGATCCAGTAAAAATGCATTGTGTGGGGTTCTATTCTTTATTATTCAATCATATACAATAATATAATACAGTTCTTCATTTGTCATTGAACCCCAGCTTCCAACATCTGCAGCTCCGTGAGAGAACCTTCTGTACTATTCTTGTTTTATTCATACTTATATGACATTAGAATAGTCTTTTTTTCACAGACAAAAACTTCCCCGCAGTGCTGATAATTAGTGCAAAAAAGGCAGGCAGGACCTGTGAAAAAGCTCCCAGGGGGCTGTAATCCAGGAGGAACCTGGGATGCTGGAGAGAAAAGCTGCAGGCTTGACATCTATGGGAAATTATGGTTTATTTAAATATATGATAATATAATATGATAAATACATTTAGCTAGTTTTTTTCCCTACTTAAATCCTCCCCCTCCACCAAACATTATACTAAAATAATATCAAAGAGCATTATACATAATTTTAATAAACTAAACCTCTATGGTTATAATAGCAGCAGCACTGACTGTAGTAGGAACAATGAGTTTAATAATATTCCTGATATGTTAGTATGTTTCGTTTACCTTTGAAATGTGACACATTTAACCTTAATAATTTATAAATGGGTAGAGCCGCCACCTTTTGTAGAGGGTATGGACAGACATATACACACCTTATAAATAAAGTTATAGTGGAAATGTTTGCTTGTGCCTCTCCTGGATGCGCTTTGAAGATCAGTTTGCTGCATTATAAAAGCACTTTATTCGCTTGTAAAAGCAGCTTCTCTTCAAGCTGATGCATTTTAATAAATGCTTATATACTGGAACCACTTTACCATCTGGGACACGCTGAGTATAAAAAAAGACTGGAATGGAGCCAAGCCTAGAAATATTTTGTCAGCTATTTTTTTTTTTTTTTTTTTTTTTTTACAAAATCAATAAAAACAAACAACTGAGACTTGCTGGCAAAACAAGTCTGATTGTATTGAGTTTTTCTAGTGTAGCATCACCCCCAAATTTATTTTCCCACTTATTGAGTTGATTTAGTGTTTTAGTAGATTTAGCGTTAGTATAAAACTGTGTAGGATAATAGAGCAGATATGAACATAACAGGGGAAATTTAAAAATGTGCATCCATGATTCCTGCCCTCCACTTGGAGCATGTGCCCCATAAATGAAGTGCTGCCTATTTTGAGAGAGCTGTATTCATGAGAGGTAGGCAGTGGGCGGCACATAAGGTTCTCCCATTCGCTTAATATCCCGTGCCTTGCACATCGCAAGTTATGGATTGCTGAAAAAACCACAATAGAGCCCTGTACTCACTTGCTATACTGTGTTTTTGGACACCTTTATTTTAATCTTATGCACTTGTATTCGTGGTCATAGTAAAAACCCCTGTTTTATGTTACAAATCATTCTATACTGCACTGAGCTATGATTCCAGGCCATGTAGATAAACTGAGACACATTCTCTAATAACATGCAACATGCATTTGTTACAGTAAATAGGGTCCACATCTGTATTCAGTTTTGACTTCAGCGCCCTTTTTGCTAAAGCTCTGCATTTGCAATACATGATTCTGTCCAGATTTTTCACCCAGGTATGGCCATGGAATGCCCTTATGGACACATGTGCACATACTGGCATATTTGTAATGTTTTTGCATAAACTTCCTAATAATTTGCATGGATACACAGAAAAGCTTTTCAGTGACATTCTGGGAAGGGGAGTTGCATAAAGAGACTCTTTTGGAAGACGTGCTGTATTCCCTCAGCTCCACAGAACATGAGCTCCTGTATTCCACTAGATCAGCTGGCTTTAAGAAAAGCATTTAGTTTATAATAGAGCACTCTTCTGTATTACTTTTTTGTGTTTTCTTTTTGATTTCATCATTGGCATGTCTAATACCGTTTCCATGCTTATACTGAGCTGCACAAAATTAATTAGGAATAGATAGGAATAGATAGATTAGGAATAGATAGTTAATGGGTATGTCTCGGGGATCGGCACTGTGACAAGTCCACTGAAATGTTATCTATTTAAAGATAATGAAGTTTGTTAGCAGGGTTTATGTTTAAGAACTGTAAGCAAAATGTCTAATAAATTAGGAAAGTGTAGGAAATAATGCCACAAAGTGCAAATGAATTCAGTGTTGCATAAATAAAGATTATAGGATTAATGGTGCCTTGCTGAAAACGGCAAAAAAATGGAAGTGTATTTTTTGTATCAAGAAAACAAAATTCTAAGCAAATTTCCTATACACATAAGTTAAAAATATTCAATAATTTTTAGCTGTAGTTTTTACTAAAAGCAGAATCTTTTGGTCCCTTGCTTTTCTCTGCACTTTCAGCTGGTCCTGCTCATTACAACTATGTACCTGAAGCCAGGTCTACTCTAATCAGGACTCGAAATTTCACAATACCTTGCATGTTTTTTCACAAGCATAAACCAGCTTCTGCTACATTGTTTCAGTTGTGATCATTGGGGTGAATAAAGTGACTATTATTATTACCATTATCCTTTTACTACAGTAAATAACAGTTGGAACTCTGTATTCTGCATATTAACAAAAAAGATGATGATGTTGCTGCTGGTAGGAAAAGAGATATAGTAATCTTTATAAAGTGTTACACTTCAGCTTTCAGCAGCCCACTTCATTCTCCTACTTATGCAGGAGCACAGGTTGGTCTGATCCAAGCTGATCAAGCACCATGCATAAACAAGTATAAAAAGCTTGAATGTTCAGCCATATCTTTTTAGGAAGGTTATACGTAATTGATGCATTCATGTTGCCAATGCATTTGAAATCAGATTGTGCAAGACATACAGGGCTGATCTTTCTGTTAGATTACTTTCGGGGAATATATAGATTTCCCCTCTAAGCTGTCAGAAGAATTGCATTTCTCAGTGCCGGCTTTGGTATAGTCAGAAACATTGCCTCTGGCCTGCTGCTATTTTCAGTATTAGCACAAGCTGCACTTCCATTGATTGTTCCAGTGACCTCTGCCATGTCGGAGCTGCCTGAAGCGCTATTCCAGCTAAATTAAACATTAAAAGTAGATTTAGTATTTGAAGCTGGGTGAAATTGTATTGCTTTCATTACTTCACAAAATAAAACTGTTTTGTGAGTGTCATGGAGAGCAAATGCCTATTTTATTAAAGTTGTGCAAAGTCTCAAGAACTGGTGCAAATTGGTACATTACTTTATTCCTAATTATAAAGGAAAAAGACATAAAAGGGCAATATTTACTGATATATATATTCCAGTTTGGTGAGATTCTTTAATAGGCCACTTAATATAGTAAAACTATCTGTAGGTTAAATATTCACTCTCAGGGTATAGTTATCGTTTTAGGCCCGTATCTAGAAACAGAAAACTCTGTCCAGAACTTATTTTGTTTTGAGTTTAATATAATTTTTCACCCTATTGTGTCAGGCTTAGAAAGTATGGTTAGTGACTTACCTAAAGCAATCACTTTCGTATGCCTTGTGGACTATGAACCACATTGGTTACTTACTCGTTCCCTGTTTATATCCAGACTCACTTTCTACCTGGCTCTTCCTGTAGAAGTGCAGGTAGGGAAATGCATGTAATTACACTATTATATTGGATGTGGTCCTGCTCACTGCAGTCTGCTGCACATTGTGAAGTCACAAGTACTGGGCCCTGAAACTACATGTTCACCCATGTCAGGTGGTCCCTTATCTCAATCTATGCAATCACAGTCACTCATTTAAAGGAACAGTAACACCAAAAAATGAAAGTGTATTAAAGTAACTGAAATATAATGTACTGTGGCCCTGCACTGGTAAAACGGGGGTGTTTGCTTCAGGAACACTACTATAGTTTATATAAATAAGCTGCTGTGTAGCCATGGGGGCAGCCATTCAAGCTGGAAAAAAGGAGAAAAGGCACAGGTTACATAGCAGATAACAGATAGGACACTATTGTATTCTACAGGGTTTATCTGTTAGCTGCTATATAAGCTGTGCCTTTTCTTCTTTTAAAATGGCTGCCCACATGGCTACACTCCACGGTTTATATAAACTCTAGTAATGTTTCTGAAGCAAACACAAAACTTTTACCAGTGCAGGGCAGCAGTACATTATAGTTTAATTTCTTTAAAATATATACATTTTTTGGTGTTACTGTTCCTTTAAAGCCTTCTAGACTTCTAAGAGCATTGCTAACAAAACTTAGATGGCATATAATTAAATAACACTCATCAGCTCTATTCATCTTCATCTTCAATGTGATTATATGTCCCGAAATACTGATTATTATTTCATTGACGTGATCTGTCTATCTGCAAGGTCTGTGCATACCACTTGTTTCCATGGAAATGTGTAAGGACACCTACATGATTAAGCTTACGGAATTGGCCGCAGAGGCCCTTTATACTGGAAACATAGTGCTCTGTTTGTAAAGAAGCTACACAGAGACCTGTGAAATGCTGAGTCTTTCTGCTTAAAGGATAAGTAAACCCCTCCACAAAAAAATGTAATCAGTGAACAGCCTCTTTGAAATCGTTAAATACCTGCCACTCCAAAAATTTATAGTAAGGCTGCAGCATCCCCTTAATCACTTGGGATTCCTTCTTCTTCTCTAACCCACTGTCCCCTTTTGGTCTTGGCTAACTGAGCATGCTCAATTCTTCTCAACTCAGGGTACAACACACCCTCCGGTCTCACAGCCAGTGAAGAGATGGCGCTGCTGGTCTTCATAGAAACTCTGCTCTAGCTGTGCACTCTGCTGGAGAAACATGTTTTTTCTACTGATTTCCTCTCCTGAGCTCAGGTTAACTGTTACAGGGCACACTCCAAGTAGGATTTTTTTTTTCCAAGTAAATCTGCCTGTTTAAGGCTGCATTCTTGATTGCATGAACTTTACAGTGCACATGTGCTGTTTGCAGATGCAAATGTCACTGAAGATGTGTCAGAGAGAAAATGGCTGCCTGATTAAAGCTGCTATTTGTGCTGGCAAACGGAGGGGATATATGCAGTACAAATTATGTGGTTTGGGTGGGGGAGACGTGCCCAACTTATATACATGGTAGGAAAATGTAGGGTTTACATGTCCTTTAAAACTTCTTGCCACATCACTAGTGATAGAAAGGAAACCTTGATAGTCTACCTCTGTTCATAAGTACTAGTTCCCTATCCCCATTAAACCTCAAACATAATGCTACCTGTAAAGCTTAGGGACTTCAAGTACCAGAGTTAATCATACACACGGAACAAGGTAAGGGTGGGGTTGGATTACATTGTGTATTGGGAAATTGCTTGTACAAGTATCATAGTTTTCTGTGGAATCAAATATATGTTTGTATAGAAAAAAAAAAACGTTTTATATTTATTTCTGCAGGTTCAGATTTCAATGTTTTTCAAAGTTTATGCAACTTTTCTACATAATCCCAACTGAATGAGCTCATGTCAAAAAGGGGGGTATATTTTCACTTTAAATATTTTCCTCTTCTTCACTACAGGGCAAGAAAGATGTATCTCAGATATTCAACAACATCTTGAGAAGACAGATTGGAACTAGAAGTCCCACTGTTGAATATATCAGTTCCCACCAACATATTCTTTTTATACTACTCAAAGGGTAAGTTTATATTGGTCAAAAACTAAAGGTGGCCGTTCATAGGCAGATTTCAGCTGCCGATTTTTTTTTTGCTGCAATTAGTATTTATTGGTGTGTTACTACATGTTTCGGGCAAAGCCCTGTTTCAAGTGAACCTTGATTCTTATGTTATAATGACTTGTTGGACAGGTATGAAAATATTTAACAGAAAGCTCTATTAGACTGAAGGATAGAAGTTAAAACCACATTCAAAATGTAAGGCACTCCCCAGTGATTATAATCACCTATCTGATGGAATTTCTGTAGAAGAACCTCGTTGCCATCTTTGGATTCTTCTGTTTGTGCAGTTTTATTATATTATGTATAATTAAAGAGCCAATTCCAGTTTTTTAATCTTTATTTTATATTTATGAGCGCTGTTACTAATTAATGTTATGTCTGAGTGTGGCTCAGGGGATCCATGACAGGATATATGCTGTATGGAACTGACTGCCAGTGGCCTTCTATACCAGTTCTTTTGCACATTGCAATGTTAATGGCATTTCCATTGCCAGTAAGTAGCCTAGCAGTTACATACCTATTTCATGGCAAAGCCATGCAAAGTATATTCGTTCTTTTTATCCAGTAATCTATTAACACGCCTTTATTGTTTGCTAACATAGCCTCACATCTCAGAATAGCAGCAGGTAGAAAACAAACTTTACTTATTTCCTTCTTAGTAAAATGCACCCATTGAAAGTGGGATGGTTAATATTTTATTGCATTCTTAATATTTGATAGGATCTGTTTCCACACACTGCTTGTTTGTTGAGATACAGAGTTTCATGTTTGTGCTTGTTGTCAATATATACCAATTCTGTCCATCTCCAGGCATTGAGAGCCTTATCAGGCCAGGTATTATCCTCATTTTGTGAACAGTGAGTCTGTCAAAATACTTCTGGGCATCTCTATAGACCTCTTAATATGTATTAAAAAGCCGCTATACATTCATGTTAAAATTTTCATTATGGATTAGTCTAATAGATAATAGATGGGGTAGGAATGGCATAAAAGGTCAAGGGCCATTGGTGTATGCAGCCAAAGGGGGCCATACATAGCACTTTCCTAGCAGGGGCAACTGCTAATAGGTTTACTAATAAACTGCAATAAAATATACTAGAAGTCTTGGCCAGCTTAGTTATTCCCCTGCAAGTTTTTTTCTGCTGAAAAATGACATGGTGGCTCTTTCGGTGCCACAATGAAGGCATGTGGACGTACGCAACTTCTTGGTCCTTATTAGTGTGTAATGTGAAAACCTTAGTCTACTGTACGTTGTAGAATTTACATTGCATGAGTGTAATGAATGAGGCTTGTGCTAAACATACTTTTTGCCTGTTTTTATCACAAATCTATAATTTTTCTGGTGCTAAATAGGGCAAACAGGAAGAATGAAGCTTCTCCACAATCAAACAATTTGGTTTGTGTGCCGTAAATAATTAGATTAGCAGTGCTCAGATCTAGCCGCTAGTTACAGGGGAGTTAATTGTGCAATTAAGCATAAAGCAAAACAATTGTTTTTCCTTTATAAATTAAATTTTTGTGCATTTCCCCCCAAAAAATGTGTATATAGATGCCCCCATGAGGTATCTAACTGCCAACACCTTAGATCCCATGTTTCCACTGAAATGTGCTGCTTTACAAGTTGCCTGGACTTCAGCATCAAAAGCCCCTGACTGGGCATCTTCAGTGACTAAGGGCAATGGGACATGGGTCAGTTTCTGTTGGTTTACTGACTGCTCAATTTCTTTCTAAGAGGACTGATGGCAAAACACTGGAAATTGGTCCTCTATTGTCATATATCAATGGTAATGGACGCTGCTGATGCCCTCATGTAGTTTGAGGGGAATATAATTGATTTTTCCATTAATTATATGTGTGGTTAGAAAATGTTAGTAAAGGACGAATAGATCACTTTACAGAATGAAGATCTGACTCAGACCTACTTTCCTTTACTTTCGTACTTCTAAACCTTCATTTTTTTGTTGACAACCTGATAATTTAATTTCTGATGCCTTATCTAAAGTCACACAGTATTGAAACAGAATCTGAGCATGTAATGTCCCTTGAGTATAATGAGTATTATTATTATTATAGAATCAGTGAGTAGCCTGACATGTATATTCCATTTTGGCTATTTTTTCAAGTGTTTAGTTACAGATATTCCCTACTTTCAAGTTAAGGGTTCAGTCCTTCTTCTGATCATGCAGCACTGCAGAACCAAAGACAAAATATTTCCCCCTTTCCAACTAGAAAATAGTTTGGGAATTTTCCATTGTGTTACATATGCATTTGCTGTTGCGTATAATTACATGTTATGTGCCATCAGGACAATTTATATTGCACTTTTCAGCCCACTCTTTTAAGAAAAGCAATTACAGTCTTCTAATGTCGTCAGTTGTTATTGTGCTCAAGTCCATTCTCATTTGCCTACGTGATTCCTGTATGTAATTATCATTTTAACTGCCACTGTATAGTAACATAGCGCAGTTAGTCATTAGGGTTGGGAAAAGTCCATTAAGTTGAACTTTTCAGTGAAGTCTTGCTGTTTGTCTAGAAACACTAAATTGCCACAGTTACAGGGCTGTCAGTTTGATTTGCTCAATCTAGGATATGCGCAGACAGCCTAGAACCCAGTGGATAATGTTGTACCATGATGCCTATCACTAAGGGGGCCATTTACTAATCCTTGGATTTTATTTTATCCCAATTCGGATTTTTTTAGCGCTAAAAGTCACAGGAAGAAAAGTTGAACATTTTTCAAGATTTACGATGCGACAAAACAGCTAAAAATCTGAATCCGACCATTCGACAGCTAAAACTTTAGAGGTTTTCTGAGTTTTGCTTTAAAACTTTAGAGGTTTTCTGAGTTTTGTCGCTGTTTTTTGTGCAACCGTTCGAGAAAGTAGAGGTTTCGGTTTGCCAAGTTGAAAAATTCTGAGTTTTGTGACTTCTTGCAGCTTTTTCCTGACTTTTTCAGTTCAGACTTTCTAGTAAATTTCAGACTTTCGTGAAAATTAGTTTATTTGAATTTTTACAAAGAAAGAAATGAGGAATGTTAAAGTTTTAATAACTCTGCCCCTATATATACAACTTCTTCAAAGTTCAGCTGTTCTGGAGAATATTCACTGTTTAGTTTTATGTTTGTTTATTTTTCCATAAAATACACATTTACATATGATAGTTTTGCACATTGCGGGTACATATTGTATTGTTCTTGCCAGCTAGGTGAAAAGGTGTGTTTTGCCTTTCATTTTTCCCTAGGGATCCTCCTCAGTTCAGAGGATCTTGCTGTCCTGTCTTAGAACATTCCATTGGTTCAGCTCCCATATTAGAGTGGAACTTCCATAGAAATGTTGTCATTTAGAAAAGGTATTTCATTGTGATTAGAATGTTCGGATTATCTGTCTGAGCAGGACACCGAACCAAAAGGTTACCAGTCTGTAGGAGGAACTCTGTGGGCTTGGGGGAACTGTCTGCCATTGCAAGGTGCAGAGAGGAGCAACTGGGAGAGTGAGGCAGGAGGCTGAGCAACTCCACCCCCCCACCCCCCAAAAAAACCCACAAGTGAAGTGATTACAGGGGTGACTCCAAACACTTCTTTTTATGTTGCTGGTAGTTCACAAGGGGACCAGCATTGTGAGAAATGTGTGACGTTACTGCAGGGCAGGAATTATTTCTATGGTTTATGTTTTGTTTCATGCTGAGGTGGGCACCCCTGTGTTTCAATAAACTTCCTTAATATTGAAGAAAATTACATTGTCTCATAATAATTTTTCCAAAATAAATAACCAAATGATTTTGCCTCTGAGATATTGGATTACATGCACATTTTACCAGACTAACCTACTCAAGACCAGTTACACATAATACATTTCTCAAATGGAACATACAAGGGTTATGTCCTAAAACCATTCATGGGTGGCATAGCTTGAGGTTAGTGAGACTCTTTGCAAAACACCTTCATTTTCTGCAAACGTTGGAAAGAAATTAACTGCAACTGCAAGTTTATAATTCACCTTGTTAGGATTCAGGATCCTTCCACCACCACCACCACCTTTTGCCCCTAAAATTTAGAATAAGATATTATACAGTTGTATATTCCTGCAGTGCAGAGAAATACCTTGTATCATGGTGATATCCCTCCTAATGATGAACATAGTGATTTGTACCTTCTGACTGCCAATGCCCCCAGAGACTACACACTATGCCTAACTGGTCAGTGGGCAGTGCCCCAATACTGGCTCCATGTAACACAGCAATGGAAGGAAATTAAAAGAAAATACAAAAGAGAATAGAAGTCACAGAATAACAGTGTTGTGCCCATTTTTTACTGTCCACAGGATAACATTGTTACATTTTTACTTTTTTTTTTTGTAGGTATGAATCCCCCCAGGTCGCACTGCATTGTGGGATTATGCTACGGGAATGCGTCCGTCATGAGCCTCTTGCTAAAGTCATTATTTACTCTGAGCAGTTCGGGGACTTCTTTAAGTATGTGGAAATGTCAACATTCGATATAGCTTCCGATGCCTTTGCTACATTTAAGGTAAATTATTTAATGCCCGTTCACTGTTTATACAGCAAGAAACAGAACTCTCACCAAGTTTATCTTTCACTATGTGCCATAAGCAAAGCAGCTTTTCTCAACACCACCTTGTACTGCAGTGATAAGTGCTGTCATACAATTCAGATCGTATGTTTTAAATACAATATTATGGATAAATATAAACTTCCTTGGCAATATTAACCAATTACCCCGAGGCAGCAATATCTAGACAAATATTAGGCAGAAATATCTGGTAGAGATATAACTTGTAGGTTTGTAATATATTATATTCTATTTCTGTTTGTTGAAGTTAATTTCTAAGATATATTACCCGGTCCCCAAATTTGCCAGCCTTCATACTACCTACTTAGTAATTCTTTAGTATAAACTCTAGTAAGGATCTAGCACCAGTAAGGTTCTGCACAGTTACTCCTAATATACTGTATATTTACATAAACTGCACTTAGTGATGTCATTATAATTGGTTGTAGTGATGTCAATTATTACATGAAACTCGTGTTTTATAAAATAAAGTATCCTCTGCTGTAAAATAGGATATTAGAATATCTCATGTTTGTAGAGTGGTATTTTACCATAGGGGTATATCAATTCATATAGCATTCTAGGGAATTGTGTTCCCCCAAGGAGTTCAATGACCATGTAAAGGTACAAAGGTAAATGCTTTACATCACTAAGCACCAATTAAAACTGATAACATCATTAAGCATTGTTTATAAAGATATAATTTACAGGATATTTGTTACTCTTGTGCATTATATAGTGAGTAATGTACCCCCTATTGTAAAAAATATAAGTTCTCATGTAAAGCTCCAAGGGGTACATTAATTATTACTATGGACACACTTCAGTCATGTGACAAATTACTAATCTAAAAACTAAATTACTAAGCAGTAAGCACTAATTATAACTGATGACATCACATAGCACTATTTATAAGGATATAATTTACAGGATATTCATGGTTCTTGTGTATTATATATAGCAGCTACTTTTTGTCAGAGCAGTGCAGGCAAGTTCACTGAGTTTTAAGGAAAATGAACACAAATAGTACAGTAGCAATCCTGATTCCTCCTATGATACACAGTGCCTGCAGCCCTCACTAATGCTACACACATCACTCATTATAACAATAATAGCATTCTCTAATAGCTTTGTCAGTCTTTAGTTTGCCTTAAATATTTTGGTTTAAGGACAGGGGTAGTGTACTGACCAGAAATGTAGAGTATAAGCTATTTGAGAGGTGCCTGTGGACAGTTGTTGCCACATATTTTTCAGAGACAAGAAGTGGTGGCAGAATGTCTCTTAGTGTATGGGGAATGTATTGAGGTCTGAATCTGAAGTTCACTAAAGTGGTGGCTCAGACAGCATTGCTGCACAGGGGATATCCAGTGATTTATGGTATCCCCCCACAGACTATAAATGAAGCACTCATTGGTTGCTATAGGTTATTGGAGCAGGACCAGCTCTGTTACTGCATACCCCTCCAGAGTGTTAAAAGAAAATACTTCTTATCCTGTGTAACAATATGAGCATAGGGCCAGACATAGGAGAGAGTGTCCCTGGCAATCCAGGCTGAGACCTCTATCTGGAGGCTGCAGAGATGTCCACCTTTCAATTTACAGCTGTTCTTAAAGTTGCAGTTCAGCATCCTGTTATCTCCTGTTGCCTTGACTGCAGGTAAGTGCTTCATTCAGTGGGACCATTCTGCATCATTGGGTGGAGCTATTAACTTCCCGGCCAGTTGCTATGGCTTTCTTGCTGTCCTTATGTCTTAAGTATGTTTCACTTTTTCCTCACAAGCCATCCCTACATGCACTATTAGTAATCATTAGCTGTTCTTTATATTTCTGTAATATATATTTTTATTTATTTCAGGACCTGCTTACAAGACACAAGTTGATGGTAGCAGAATTTCTAGAGCAAAACTACGACAGAGTAAGTAAGGATATCTTTGGGATCACCCATAGGTATTATATTAAATTTACACTTACATACATAGATATATCTTTATCTATAAAGCTGCGTTTTTATGTCATTAAAGTGCCAAAACAATAAATGGCACATTTAATTTCCCTGTATCTTTTTTGGTGTCATAGCTCAACTTCAAAAGATATTGTTATCCCTTGCAACATGCTTTGTGTTTCAAAATACAGCCAGTGGAGAGATTAACTCTTGGTTGCCATTGTTTTTTGCTCCATTCATAAATGAGCCCCCATATCTCTTAAATCAGATGTTCTGGGCAACCAATAATTACTAATCTTGGTGGTTGCCCAGAAAATCTTATGTAAGAGATATGGGGGCTCATTTATAAACGGAGCATAAAACAATAAGGTCACAAAAGTCCTTTAAAAGTGCAAGAAATGTCCCAGAATGCTGGCAGTTTAAGGGGGTACAGTAATACAATTGAGACCACTATGTGGCCCCAGCTTATCCGTCTGAGAGAGATTATGCTGTCACTCAGCTCCTGGCTCTATCTTTTCCATTCCAGTCTGTGAATGGAAAGTGCGCTTATTATAAGGGCAAGACCATGTTATCAGCCTGACTCCTTGATTCCACAGCTGAGCAGCAGTTTTTCCATAAGGAATGGCAGTCGAGCAACTGATGAATAAAGTGGAGCAGAATTAGCTAGTTTAGTGAGCTTGGGTTTAGAGGTGGTAGAGACGGAATGACACCCAAACATATTTGAAAAATTATTTATACCAGGTTGTGGTATAAGGTCTGAATGGTGCTCAGTGAGAGAACATTTTGTGCTTCCAGGTTAGTATGAAGCCTTGTTCCCAGTACAACACTGAGGTTCTGTACTGCCTGCAATGTGAATGTGCACAGAGCCAGCACAGACTAATATTAGATTCATGGCTGAGAGGTGGCTCTTACCACATCAGCTTAGCGGCATTCTGCAAACCCCAGAGTTTGGACCAAGCTTGCCTTCCCTGAACCACATGTCCATCGCTGCTGGCACATATTCCCACCTGTCAAGTTATTCCTATCCCTCCTCTAGCAGCCCACTGTAGTCGCACACACTGAAATCCTGGCAATTGTAATAAGGGGCAAATAGTAAGGTAAAAGTCTCCCTCCATCTTCTCTCATATTTTAAAAGCATGACTAAATAGCAGGAGTACACTCAATGGTCAGTTCAACAAACCTGAAAGTATTTATTTCAGGTTTGGCACAAGGAAACAGGAGAGTAGTAATTCATGATAATTCATGAACAGGAGATCTTATGGCACAAGCATAGTGACTAAATTGTACAACCAATTAGCAGTTAGTTTTGTTCAGTCTACTAGCTGTTATAAAATAATGAAAGCAAAGATCTGATTGGATGGTTTGGGCCTCAGCTGGTATAGTTTATAAGCTGTGTTAATATACCAGCCCCCAGACATTAGAAAAGCTTTGGAGGAACAAGCATTGGGATGCATAATGTGATAATAAATGACTGGAAATAACTTGATTATCAAATTTCTTCTAGATATTTAATGACTATGAAAAGCTTCTTCACTCAGAGAACTATGTGACCAAGAGACAGTCCCTTAAGGTAAAAGTTATATGATATGTAACAATAAGTATTTATGGGTGGCCCTTTTTGGTGTATGAATTTTCAGTTAATGTTCTGCACTAGCAGCTTATTATTGCTGTGGGATTATGTGTTCCCTTGCATCAGGTCTGGACTGTCAATCTTATTATGGCAAATGCCACGGGGGGCTGCTGTAAGGGGTGAAGACACACGTGTCGATGGGTCAGCGCAACTTTTTGTGAAAAGTTTTGGTGACTGAGCTGCTCAGCAAACAACCTTGCACGGTTAGAGTTGCAGCAACTTATACAGTTTCCTACGGCGGGAAAGTCCCTGCGATTAGTTGCGTTGACTGGCTTTTTTAAAAGTCGCGTCAACTACCGTAATCACCCTATGTATCTTTGTCCTTAGATGCCATAGACAGTTACTATTTATTGGGTCTGTAGGAATCCCAGTCCACACCTGCTTTGAACATTCACAGGTATATACATTGTATTATAAAGGTAGCATTAGTGTTACCATGGTTTATATAACATCGCAGAAGCAAAGTAGCAAAATTACAGGGAACCCTGCTTTCTAATTGCCATGTACATTGTCATTTGTGCAACAAATCAGTAGTTGAGTACTTATGCTTAATGCATTGCACTGAACAAAATCTGGTGGGAGAAGTATGAATCAGAGGTGTACTGTTAAGAATAAGCAATGCTTTCTGTCATTTGAGAACAGGGAATTTGAATTTATAGTCCTGCAGAGGTGGAGAGCCAGCGATCAGAACAGACTCTTTCTAGACACATTGGAGGTGCTTTTAAGTCCAAATGTGCTTTCAAGCTGAAAAGTGACCCTACCTGAGGTTTCATCCATTTCCCAGTCAAGTAAATGGGAGCCTCAAAAAGCAGTTTGTGCCTTAGACCTACAAGAACAAAAAGAATTAGTGGAGCCCATTTATCAACACTACGTTGCAGTAACCTATTGCAACCAATAACATGTTTAACTGCAGTGGCATTAAAAATGCTAATTACTGATTGGTTGCTAAGAGTTACTGCCCAGGTGCAGTATTGCCCAGTGTTGATAAATAAGCCTTCATAGACTAAAGGGATAAAACAAATGAAAGAAAGATGTTAAAAGGGGAGTTTTTCCTTTAAGTTCTCCATAGTGGGAGTAAGCTTCAAGGGAGCAGATGCTAAACAGAATGCTTTCTCTGTTTAAAGGATTTTGTTGTCTGGTCCTGGAACCTGGAAAGTTCTGGAAGGAACAGGCAAGCCAGACAATCCATTCCAGTGGTCCAGCTTGTGGTGGGCATCCACGGGAAGATCTGCTTGTTTGGTGAGGTCACCAAATGAGCAAATCTTCTCCCGATATGCCCACCTAATGGAAGGCATAGGCACAGTCGGACTGAGGAATGTAAATCAAACCTGTCTGAAACCTGTCCAAGTCGACAGCTGAAATCTGCCCACCTTTTACATATTGGAGCAGACTTTCCACAGGTAGACTGTCCTGTGGAAAGGTATTTAACTGTAGTGAGAATGCTAGGAAAGTCTCTCGGAGCAGGGAATAGGGTAGGAAAGCTACCTGTCTGTGTTTGGAACTCCCAGAGGGGCTGGGGGTGCTGCCTGCCACTGAGAGGAAAGCCAGGAGGCTGAGAAATCCCCCCAAAGGAGTATTGTGGGTACAGGGGTGACCCCAAACATTTGTGTTTTCTTACTGGCAGTCCACAAGGGTGAAGGAATGTATTTTTATGATTTGTGTTTTGTATGCTTAATGGTCACCCCTGTGTTTGAATAAACTGCCTGTGGATCCTGCAGGCTTACATTATGAATGTCTTAATGTTTATGTGAGACAAATCCTTAGAGAAAATTAAATGCAAATTACTGTTTTAAGCTTTTAGGTTCATCCCTCATAGCACTGATTGGCAAAACTCCCTTCTTATATTGATAATGGGTGAGTGTGGAGGAATTCTTGTTTCCATTTTTTACAGACAGCTATTAGCCAGTTGCATTCTGGGGAAAGCCACTCAATGTATAATTAAAAACGAAAGTGAATCCCTGTGGCTAATGGTACCAACCTGTCCTCTGCCAGTCAGTGTTTCCCGCTACTCTCTATGTGCCCTGTGTTTGAATAATAATGTGATGGACACATTCAGGAACGAATAATTGAATGTTATACTGGGAATATTTCCCTAGCTGCTGGGTGAGCTGATCCTGGACCGACACAACTTTTCCATTATGACTAAATACATAAGCAAGCCTGAAAACCTCAAGCTCATGATGAATCTGCTCCGTGATAAGAGCCCAAACATTCAGTTTGAAGCATTCCATGTGTTTAAGGTGAGTTACTGAGCCACTCGGGTTCTGTGTTTTGTCAAGTGACAGAGAGAGACGGCATGTGGAAACCATTTTATATGGAAGCAGGAGGCAGTCTGCATGTTTATTACAGGCTTGTGGCATAATCCTGTGCATGGTATGGAAGCCTCTCCTTTTAGGCAGCTCTACAAATGGAAACAGTGAGGTGATTTGTAGGGGGCACAGCGGCCTCTGTCATTTCTCTCATTGTCAGTAAAGGTAATACAGTAGAACTGTCCAGCCTGCAGGCCTTCACATAAGCAAAGCTCTGATCCCGTCATTCATTATAAGCTGCACAGCATGATGGGTAACTGCACTATATTGATATTAGGTATTTTATAAATAGCAGATAAGAGGGGGAAGATATGAGCGATAAAGAAAACTAGTGAAAAAAATGCTATATAACAATGCTAATAGCAAACTATTTCTCTGTAAATAAAGCTGTATTAGTTATGCATTTTGCAGTTACCAGTTTCTCCCAATGCAATGGAATAGGAAGCCTGAGGAGCAAGTGGTCCCTTGAAGGGGGTTGTTCACCTAAAAATCAACTTTTACTATGATAAAGAAAGTGATATTTTGAGGCAGTTTGTAATTGGTCCTTATTTTTAATTATTTGTTTTTTGCGTCATTATCTTTTTGTTCAGTAGCTCTCCATTTTGGGATTTCAGCAGTTTTGGTGGTGGTGTAAATGAGAGACTGATAGATGAATAAGAGAGACCTAAATTCAAAGATAATGAATAAAAAGAAACAATAACAATAAATACTTTTTTTTTTTTTTTTTTTTTTGCTTCTGGGGTGACCCCTGTTTGAAAGTGGAAAGAGTCAGAAGAAGAAGGCAAATAAAGGTGGCCATACACGGGCAGATTAAAGCTGCTGATTAAAGTCCATAAACCTATTCATCAGCATATCTGCCAGTTTATGGGGACCCCAGACGAGCCTACATGATCGACATCTCGGCTTACACTGACCAGATATTGATTGGGCAGGTCTAATTTTACCATTTGATCATGGACTGCATCAGCGCATCTTATAGTGTATGGCCACCTTTACTCAAAAACTATAACATAATAAATGAAGACCAGTTAAAAAGTTGCTTACAAATGACCATTCTATACCATACAAAAAGTTAATGTAAAGGTGAACCCCTCTTTAAAACTGGGTTGGTTTCCCAGTAGCCGCTGAGCCTGCTGCTGTTTGTATTGCTACAGCCCCAGATTACCCAAAGTTCTGTGCATCAGCGAAATGATTCCCTTCAAAGACACCACAGCGGTGTTGCACCAAGTCCCCTGCAGGCGACATACAGGTTGTTCCCCCAATAGATGAGCAATGCTCTTTCTTCTCCTCCCTAGGTTTTTGTAGCGAATCCAAACAAAACACAGCCCATCGTGGATATCCTGTTAAAAAACCAGACCAAGTTAATTGAGTTCCTGAGCAGCTTTCAGAAGGAGAGAACAGACGACGAACAATTCACCGACGAGAAGAACTACTTAATCAAACAGATACGAGACTTAAAAAAGCCCACGCCATGAGGGTCTCCTTGCTTCTCCCCTCGACTACCACCGGAGAGCATTAAAACGAGTGTTTTAAGGAGTTGTCATGGCATTGTCTGTGCCTGTGTTTTTGTTTCTACTTAGTTTATTAGCTGCCAGGAGTATAAATGTTTTATATTAAAACTTCAAAAAAAAAAAAAAAAAAAAGACCAGATTAGGGGAAAATAAAAGAAAAATCCTTCTTCAGGTCTGGGAGAATGGGAAAATTTGACGGTGGGTATATAAGAAGCTTACAGATATATTCCAGTTTCCTCCTCGCACTGTAGGGTGACTTGTGCCAGCTTGTACTGCGGATAAAGCTCATCTCACTTTATTGGATTCCTTATTTAGGTAATTTCACATTTGCGGTTCAGTGCACCAGGGGGTAATTTGGAGCACCGAGAAAGAGCTCTGAACCCCCCATTTTCCTTCCCTTAAGGAGAGGGGACAATAGAAGCAATGGCATCCTGTTGTGCTGCAGAAACCCATATAAGCTTAGTGCTAGGCTTTCTTTCCTTTCTCGCTCAATCTAGAAACATTGCGCAAACGGTTATCATTTAATGGTACTTTATGCTTATTATCCTTTAAATGTTTTATTTAATAAAAGATCTTTAGTTTTAACTTCCTACTTGCTGTCTAAGGATGGAGTCAATCTGCTGGGCCAAAGAGCTCTACTTCATTATTTAAATGCGGCATAGACCCAGCATTTCCAACACCATCGGTCATCGGTCACCGACGTGCTGGATAGCCCCATGTTCTGATCACAGGCTCTGCTTTTTGATTGGAGCAAAACCTTGAGGTCTCAAGTCTAGAAAAGTCTTTAGAGATCTCAGTATTTGTAAGCAATGTGCTGCCATCTTCCCCATTAGCAGAAGGAAGCAGGCGTGGGTATCATTCTCTTCTCATTGCAAATAATCACATACAAATAAAAGAGAATGCTGCTGTGCGGTGGATCTGTATGTATCAGTCATCATCTCTGCTGCACACCAGTATCTCTTTGCAATAGGAAGATATCAGCTCTGAGGCTCTGACATCGGGCATAGAGTGGGCAGTAGTTGGCACATCGGAAACATGTGTCTCCACCCTGCTGGAGCTGCCATTTTCACCGGAAAACTAACCTTGCTGATAGAGTATAGAAAATACAGAAGGACAGTTCCACATTTCTGTCTGCATACTCATACATACTTATATACTCTTTCCTTGCACAGACTGTGTAGTGTTCAGCAATATGGAATGTAATCCTTCCTACATAGTGATTGCTGCCGGGCAGTCTGCAGTAACCATAATAATGCTGCTAAATATACTCAGCAATCTGAATGCATGGCTGTGCCGCACTATTGGCTGTGTAGCTATTACTGGGCGGTGGACACAAATAAGGCGAAACCTATTACTTACCCTAATTGTTTTGTTTTTAATGATCTGTATTACCCAATTAGGTGATTGTAATGGCTTTGGAAGATAAATCAGGCTCCTGTGTATGAATAACATTTAAATATATTGTATCTATTCTCTTGAGGATATTTGTTATTCGTATACCGGTAAATGGGGCCAGTAACATTAAGAAATTGCCATCTGTATGAATTTAAGCAGTGGCATAACTTGATGTTAATGGGCCTCTCAGCAAATGGACTTAAGTGCTTACCAAACCTTGCAGAAGTTGGCCTATTGCACGTGTATTTTTTTATTACATAGAGCCACTACACTACTGGGCTCTAGGGCCTGCCCCCCTTTTATTGCTGTACCCACAAATATATGCATAATGTTTAATGACTATTCACTTTAGCATCATTTCCAAAAAATCATATTTTTGTATTTCACACAACAAATCATTCTGCTTTGTTACTGGTCCTATAACTTTTATCTGTTGCCATTTTACCATTAGTGAAACACAAAGCAAACTGACCAGACAAGGTTCCCTGACTATAAACGCACACACGTGCCATTCCTCCTCCTGTAAAGCACTTTTTGGGTTCAGGCTCCCACTTATATTGACCACAGGCCTTATTCAAGTTGACCCCAACTTGCCTTTTTGCCGCTCTGCCACCCCAGTAGGGTGCGTCTGTTCTTTCATCTGGGAACCTTTATCGATACACATTTGTGTTACCACTAAGAATCAACACTGATCTGTTACCTACACAATATTTACCATTTGCTATCCCACTAATTGTATTCCACTGCAAACTCACAGCGGGAAAATTCAGTGCCTTATCTGTCTCATATTCAGCAAGAGATACTCTTCCTATGGATACATGATGTTGTTGGTAGCACAGGAGCTACAGTGTATATATAACGGTTATAGACGGGGAGCTGCAACATTCAGCTGCCCCTAGCTCACCTAGGAGCTGTGCTTCTGCCTGCCCCTGCCTGATGAACGTGGGGCAGATACCAATGGCAACCAATCAAGTTATTACATTCATTGCTGTACCTGCAGCTGGCTGAAAAAAAAAGCCAATCAATGATTGGTTGCTATGGGTTACTGCCCACAAGCAAATTTGCCCAGTGTTGATAAATGAACCCCATTTGTGTTTTTGTCCCTTGTGACCCACTTCACTTTTCACTCCAGCGCTGCTGCTCTTTTTGTGACAGATCAAGTATGTGAAGCATTCGCACCTGCCTGTAGTCCCCGGCTCCAGCTTCCATGCTGTGCTCAGTACAGAAGGCACATTGCACTTATTACTTCTAATACTTACACTTTGCCCCCCTTGCTGGGTACAATGTAATATCCTCCAGGCTTTGTAATTGTTGGCAGTGCTACCACATTGATTGATTGGTTGTTGTTGTGTAACACAGAAATCAAACCCATTGCCATGTTTTGTCCAGTTCCTGTCCCATCGCTGCTGTTACCTTATGCTTCGGGTATCATTTCCCTGCCACTGTACCCACAGTACCCAAATGCCACTCTGTACCAACTACTGCGGGACTGTAGCACCCTTTCTTTTGCTTGATCTACAGTGTCTCCCCTTGCCCAGTTTTGGGATACAAAGGAAACTTTAGGTCAGTTAAGTAGAGCTGTAAAACTGAAGGCCAACTCTTCTGTTCCTGCGGTGATTGCATTGGGATTTGCCTCGTGCACCTTACAGATAAGGAAATAACTAACGGTGAATAAATGACTTGCTTATTTAAACTATTGTGTGTATAAAAATAAATATATATCAGTTTGTACCTATTAAATTATATTTACCGGAACATTAAAGGCACGGTTACTGATACACTTGTTGGCTTCTGGAACTCACTTTGTGCATATGGATTTTTTCATTCATATATTTTAATGTTTCTTATGGTAAATTACAATATTACATTTCAGGTGATGAAGTAGATGCCCACCAAATTCTAACATTTTTCATAATGGAAGCAAAAAATTTATAATGATATACAGGTATAGGACCTGTTATCCAGAATGCTCGGGGACCAAGGGTATTCCGGATAAGGGGTCTTTCCGTAATTTGGATCTTCATACCTTAAGTCTACTAAGAAATCAATAAAACATGAAATAAACCCAATAGGGCTGTTCTGCCCCCAATAAGGGGTAATTATATCTTAGTTGGGATCAAGTACAAGTACTGTTTTATTATTACAGAGAAAAGGGAATAATTTAACCATTAAATAAACCCAATAGGGCTGTTCTGCCCCCAATAAGGGGTAATTATATCTTAGTTGGGATCAAGTACAGGTACTGTTTTATTATTACAGAGAAAAAGGAAATCTATTTTAAAAATCTGAATTATTTGAGTAAAATGGGGTCTATGGGAGACAGGCTTTCCGTAATTCGGAGCTTTCTGGATATTGGGTTTCCGGATAACCGATCCCATACCTGTACTAATTATATATATATATTTATTGACTTTTTAAAAGTTGTTTTTAAATGTAATAATCATTCAAAGCTGTAACTGCCTCTCATTTCTATTCCCATCACAAGTGAGACCCCGATAGTCGGGTTGTGTGAGAAACCTGTAAAGCAGAGAGAAATCATAGCAGCCCTGACTGTAAGAGACAAGTTTCCCTTCACATTTCATATTCATGTTCAAAATATAAAGACTATTTTCTACCATTTATGATGATCAGCACAATTTAGCCAAGCATGTGGGTGGCCGAATTGGGGCTAAATCCACTTGTTTGGCAACCTTGTCAGATGACAGGATCTGGCTGTGTATGGCCTTCAGGAACATCAGTTTAGGCAGCTGAATCCTTCAGGACACGTGTCAGAGAGCCATTATCTTGTTCCCTGTGCATCGCTGTGTGGATTGGCCGACCAGCCTTGATTCACATCACTCCAACTTGCAGTGCAGAGAGACTGATGTTTATCAGAGCACACGTCACATGGCTGAGAGATAATGGCTTTTCTCATGAAAAATGTATAAATATTTTTTTTTTAAATTTATTTTCTCCTTTCCCCCTAGCAGTTAAAGGAGAAGGAAAGTCAAAATCTATTAAGCACACTATTAAATTGTACTACTATTGCTGTGTAAAAACACTGTATTCCTGGCTTGCACATACACATACTAGAACCTACATACTTGTTTCAGTGAACAGCGCCGCCATCTTGTCCAGCATGTCTGTATGGGCTGAAAAGCACAAGCCAGCCCCCCTCCACTCCCCGCACCTGCCACACACCCCCCCCGGCTCCCCGCTCCAGCCACAAACCAACCCCCCCCCCCCGCTCCAGCCACAAACCCTCCGCCGCTCCCCCCACCTGCCGGGTCTGCATGTCACAGAGCAGAGTTCTCCTGTCGGCTGCATCGCCATGGCAACCAGATGCTCCTGCTGTGTGCGCATGCGCTGCCTACAGTCCCAAGTCTGAGCAGGAGCATTGCATTATGGGAATCTTCTCTACCCTGCTCAGCATTTTTTTTTCCTGTTTGGCTTCTGATCATCTGAACAGGAGAAATATGGGGAGACTTAAGGGCACTATTGAGACAACTAAAGGTATGCCTGCAGCTTGAGATTAACTCTTTATTAGCCTTTCCTTCTCCTTTAATATAATGCAAGGCAAGTCTGGCGAGTCTAATCAGCGCGGGATTCTGCTTTAGCATCTCCATTAACTAAAACTAAAGTGTGACAATATCTCTTTGCTTTGTAGCCTTGAAAAGGGGTTCCAGACTTATGGACGGGGTTCCCAACATTAGGGATGCTTATTTTCCCTCCATGCATCACTCCTCTTGTATTGCACCTTTGCAGCAGACCCTTCCATCGCTTCCATTTCATTCACCTAACATCTTTTCTTCATTCTAGTCATTTTCTCCTTTTTTTTCAGTACTTTTTCTAACTTAATTTTCTTTTCATGCCTTCTCCTTCCCTCTTTTATAAGCAGCTTCACAGTCAGTATTCCTCTGTCTTCTTTCTTTCACCGCTTACCTTTACCCTTCTATGTCTTTCTCTCTGAGCCATTCTCTCATTCTTTCTTTTCCTCTTAAAGGACAAGGAAAGGCAAAGTCACTTGGGGGTGCCAAAATGTTAGGAACCCCCAAGTGACTTTAATTGCTTACCTTTTAGCTGCAGCGCTTCCTCCTTCCTGTCCGCGCACGCATGCGCAGTAGAGTGAATAGTGGAACTTTAACAGAGAAGTCGGCTTTTCACTCTACTGCACATGCGCCTACCGCATAGTCACAGCTTAACGAAGCCGGAAGGAGGAAGCGCATGCTACAGGTACCCCGGGCTGGTGCTGTTTTCTCCTAACAGGGGCACCAGCCCGGGGTACAAGGTAAGCGATTAAAGTCACTTGGGGGTGCCTAACATTTTGGCACCCCCAAGTGACTTTGCCTTTCCTTGTCCTTTAAACGGTCATTTTCTCCTTTCCCTATATGGGCCATTCTTTTCCCGCTACACTTTAGCTATCCTCTCCTTCACCTTCCTTCTCTCTGTTACTTTCTGCTCTCTGCTTGGAGTGCTTTTCTTTCGTTAATTGATCTCTTCCCCCCCCCCCACCCAGCGGTTATTTTTATTTGCATCATTTGCAGAGATCACCAAGTGTCATCCTATCGTTCATAAACTTCCACTGCCCAAAAGCAACTCCCCAATGTCCCTCTCGTTTCATTTTCAGCCTCCCTGCTGTACATTGTGCGCCACACCACGCTCCCACTGTATCACCATAGAAATAATGGCAGCTCAGACTGAGTGACAGAGCGTTAATTGGGACACAGAACACATGGCAAACATAATACAGATTCTGCCAATGGATTGTTATCCAGGGCTCAGAGTTTTCATGGACGGGCCATAGGGTTCTGTATAGAGGCTTCTTTTCTTGAATGGCCTAAATAAAGCAGATGTAAGATCTACATGACTGTAGGTAACACAAAGCTACGGGCAAAGCTAATGGCTGGTCTTGGTACATGAAGTTGTGAAGCTGTTTTGGCTACAAGTGGAACATTTTAAAATTCCCATCTCCCTAAAGATTACGCTCCTCTGCGCAGAATGGTAAACATAAACATAAACTACGAGCCCCGTGCTTTTCCATGAAACATTCATAGTAATGTGGTAAGATGGCACCCCAGCTAATGAATGCCCCTGTGTGTGCGCCTAATGAGAAGATAAGATGCAGTAAGACTGTCGCCAATGTGTGCACTGTGAATGATATGATCCCGGGGGGCGGACCTTAATTCTTATGGCAATTTTCTGTTTAGGATTACCCAATAGCACATACTACTAAAAAAAAGTATATTTTTATGAAAATGGTTTATTTAGATGAAGCAGGGTTTTACATATGAGCTGTTTATGTAATATATTTAATAGAGACCTGCATTTTGTGGGGGTATAGTTTTCCTTTAAAGAGCCCCTTACAACACAGAAATCCCTTATATATACCTAGGACTGTAATCTGTTGCTTCAAAAAGTATGAATAAATACCATATTTATATGCTGAAATCCAGCTGCAAAACAGTTCTTCTCTTTCTGCATCATTTGAAATCCTGGCAGGCGAGGAGGGACTAAAACACTGATGTTACAAATTGTAACTTCTCCTCCACAGCTTACAGACAGCATGCAGGAACTACATAACCCACAATGCATTGCACTGTGATGTTCCTTTCCTTATTGACATAATGTGTGCAGGGAATTGTGGGATTTGGAGGATGCAGGCTGAGGACAGGCGACTACTGTTACATTTTATTTGAGTCTCAGAGTAGTCAGCCAGATCAGCAGGGGAACAGGGGTCAGACTTAGGGAACTGCTCCAAACCATATTATTACATTAAAAATCATGAAAAGGCTGCATATTTTTTGATTGATATAGTTGCAAAGTTGCTTAAGTTGTGTTTGGGTGGAGTTCCCCTTAACTGTATACTGGTGACTGACTGATCTAAACATACTCTTTGGTTACTGTAGAGAAGAACACTGAGCCTGTTTGCATGGTCGGCTGGGGGCCCAGAGAGAAGTTACTTACTGATGGGACCGACACTTACAATAAATATTCACCATTCATGTGAGAAGAAAAAGGTAGAGCGGTTATTCCCCTCCTCCATTTGTAAGGTGGGGGCCCAAATGAGTGACAGGAGACTGACAGAAGCCATTTTCTACTGTGGGAGTGGCCAAAAGTGACAGTTGGGTGCACTGTGTAACGTACAGGCAATACATACATGTGTCACTTGTTATAACACGCAGCAAGCCCTGGATGACACGGCCCCCACACAGCTTTCATTATGCACAGCTTTATTTCCACAGCACAATATAACATTTTCTAAAGAACAAGCTGCATTCTTAATGGCGAGGAAATCATTTAGTACATGGATCTACTTGTATTTCTCGGATCAGAGCACGTTTATGTGGTTCAAGCCTGTCCTAGTCCAGCAGCCAATCAAGTGCTTTATTTCTCTCACTGCAGGCCTGACAAAACTAACTACCGCCTGGTTGCCATGAAGAGATGAGCAGCCTGCAGCCCTCCAAATGTTTCAGAACCACAAACAGATGCTGGGAGTTATAGTGAAAAGCATCTGAATGGGTTTGGATTGCCCTGACTGGGATTTATGAAGATGAGAGGAAACCCTTTGCCAGTGTTATTACATAAGCCCACTTTATCCCTCTCTGGATAGTTTAGGTACAGAATGCATGCAATAAGTGGATAATACTAGCATGCAGACAATCCAGGATAATGCTGCTATCTGATAAGTACCAATACTAGTATTAAGGGCCGATACCCTACATACACTGAATTGTATCATAAATGCCAATAGTGCACACAGCAGTATTATTCCCTGTGTAGATGCTTCTCATAGTTTAAGCTGATACCACTTGAGTCACCGGATTTAACACACAAGATATGAGTGTCTGCCCTTAACAATGCCATAGTGGTAGACTAAGCAGCCATGTCTAGCTCTGCACATTCACTCTAACTTTGAGCTCATTCCCATTAAGGAAAACCGTTCCCCAGTCCCAGCCTCAACATTATAAGAGTATTATCGCTGTATAGATATTTGCCCTAATGCACAGCACACGGGGGGGGGGGGGGGGTGCTTGGAGCTGTATTCCACTGGTGCCCGATTCCTGTCCAGCTCCCTTTCTGTATCCCTTATTAAATATATAAAGTACTGTGTATGCAGTGTGGGCTTAGTGATACCCTTAGTTCAGTCCAGCTCTGTGAGTAAGCTCTCACATACCCTGATAGCAGCACAGCACTGTGCTGTGCTTTAAATCAACACTAAAGGAAAAGCACCAACAGACAGGTAACCTGTGCAGTGAAATGTCACCAAACCCAGTTCCAGGCCATACACAAGTGCACAACGCTAGAACTGAAGTTTTCATTTGTGCAAATATAAAGTGTACAGACTGTAAAAATAATAAAAACATCTAAATTAAAAGGGACACAGACCCCAGCTGAACGCTGCAGAGCTTGTGGATCTGTGAGATATAAAGATTGCTCATAAGAACAGATGTACACTGCAGAACTGCTCAGGAGATTCATCTGAGGGTTACTGTGCTTCTTATTAGTTGTGAAATGTTTCACTTTGCGATATGCAAGAAATCCTGTGCCACTCAGTACTCATTATTAGCATTGGCCAACAGCACGGGTTAAGCCACTCCTGGTCAGTATATTGCACGTCACCGAGACTGAGCGGCAGGGTTCATATGTGGGTAAGATCAAGGCAACCTGAGAATAATGTGTTTTGCTGATTGGTGTGCATATTGCCAAAGAACTCCCGGCGCATACATAGAATTGGTGCAAATATGCCAACTGATTCACACAGCCTTAAAATTACATACATTATAGTCATTAAAAATATCTAATAAATAATTTCTCTTAAAACTTCATTTCTAACATTTGAATAATTAAAACTCTGCTCCTGAAACATCTGAGAAAACCTATTGGTTAACGGATTCCTTTTGTTGGTAGGACATAGAAGCTTGCCCTCTCCCTTAGTCATTCAGGGGCCTCTGGGTAACTCCTCTGCATGATTCCAGTTTAGATCTTCCTGATGACTTCGTTCAGACCCCATCTGCGGAAGTAAGTGTTGAAATGAGCAAAGGCAGGGATACTGGGTGCTACTAGGTCTCAGCACTGTATGGCAAATGCACTCTTACTTTCTTTGGTTCCATCACCCGCCTGGTTAGCTGATAGTAAGCTCTGTGGGTGTTGCTGCCACTGCAGGAGAAAAAGAAATTAGATGTTAAACAGTTCTGCCTTAACAGATTAAAGCTGCTGGATCCATCTGAATAAGCTTTAGGCAGGCAAGACTGTTCAGCATGAGCTTGTCCCTGTATGAAACGCGTTACTAATTGCCTATAGAAACAGCAGCACCGGTTCCTAACAGTACAGTAGATTCATTTAGACCCAAGCTGTAGTTATGCGCAGATATACAGAACACAGCACCCTGCATTACACAATAGTTTTGACCTAAATTATTTATGCCGAGACAAAGCCCACTCTTTATGAAGAATAATGGGCACCGGCAGTGCATCCCTGACTTTGTTCTCCTCTAATTAACAAGCTAATTGAATTGCCAGGATTCTGTTCATCTCTGCCCTTTCAACTAATTTCCTGGTGCCCATGGGGGCGGCTCACTTGGCCTATATTTGAGATGACGGTGAAGTAGCATTCAGTGGGTTGCCAGCTGCACAGACAGAAGTGGTTATGGCTGGGGTACCATAGCAACATCTCCTAATATCACGTAAACAGTTTGCAAATATTCAGAAGTAAGAAAAAAAAAAAAGTGTCACCAGGGTCGGAAATGTTTCTTCTTCCATGTACTATTTTTAAAATGTTACATAAGACCTGCTTCCTTCTCCAGCTCTTCATACAACCCCCCGGGTGCCCTGGCAGCCTTTGGCTCTGCGTGGGATGCGGGGCACTGCCATTTAATTCAAACAGATGGGCTCTGTAAAGCCTGGCATTACAATACTTACTGTGTATTTTCTCACTCCTGTAAGAGCCCCAAACTTCATGTATGAGATATCAGCTTTCTTTTTGCCAATATCCACATCCCCTGCATATATCTGCTGGATTCCTGCCCCTTTAATCAAGGGAACACACTCGTCACAAGGGCACTTAGTCACAAAGATCATGGTTTTCTCCTCTGGGTTAATCTCATTGCACCTACAAGTGATGGAAAAAGATAACTTCATGTATCAATCACAAACTCTCCATCATGCCATATCTTACATGCAGCTTTATGGCAAACATTTACACCACAAAACTGCTCATTTGGCCATTCTTTACATGTGAAAGGACAGGAATGCAATGAGCTGGGTGCGCAGTGAAAGGAATATTGCATTGCTGTCACCGAATACAAACATGGGGCACTAGAGAGGCAAAGCAGGGGTTTCTCAACTGATAGGGGACTTTAGCCTTAAACAAAAAATGACTTGGTTGTAGTAACAAGCTTATTGTATTCCCCCATGATATCCATCCATCTATTTATCCGAATTTTCTATTGTTGTGCTAAAATGCAGTTAGAAGCAAAATAATAAACATTGTAGGCCAAACAGCGCTTGGTGTTTAAAAACAACAGAACTAACCAAGAGTAGAAGAGAAAGCTATTAATCTCTCATGGTTAACAGCTGCAGTAATTACAGTAGCATTATGGGTCTGATTGGTAACATAGTAATTGCAGTAACATAAACCTTGTAATTGGATGTGAAAAAAAGAACAAAAAGATCAATGTATATCGAAATAGAGAGCATCTAGACATGTGGGAAAAGCAGGGAATAGGAATAAAGGGACTAATGTTACTGTCACCATTAGTAGAGGAGATGCAGTGAAATGGACCAGTGACACATATCGTTACTAGGGAAGATGCACAATGGTGACGACATATTCATAAGCGCAGATGCCCTGATACTATGGGAACCCCTGTGTGCTTATCTTACTAATAAGGTAAAGCAGCACCTTCTCCAGCTCTCTGCATTGCTTTCCCTCAGTAATTTCAGCTCCATGTAGCCTCTGCTGGGCGGGCTAATGTTACGCTGGGAAGGAAGGCAGGGAAGAGTAGCAGAATTAAAATATTAAATAAACCCAATAGGACTGTTTAGCCGCCAATAAGGATTAATTATATCTTAGTTGGGATCAAGTACAGGTTCTGTTTTATTATTACAGACATAGGCGGATGGTGATTTTTTTGTTTGGGGAGGCTAAAAATGTCGCGTATCTCTATGCAATGACACTAACCCCACTCATACAGACAAGCATTTTTTACATGCGTTTTCCTGCGCTGGATCTCGCGTGTGTTTCAGCGCAGGGGAACACAAAAAGAAACACAGGCCTGTATTTCCTATATGACTGTAGTCACTGTGGAATGCAGGTGGAATGCCACTTGCTGTGTTAGGCTGTACTCTGTGTGGCACAGGGAAGCTCCTAATAGGATATATAGGCCTGCATTTCTCCCTGTGCTGAAACACATGAAAGATCCAGCACAGGGAAAGGCAGGGAAAAACACTTGTATGTAAGAGCCATGAACAATTTTTTAAAAAAGTAAAAATGCCGTTTGGAGCAGTTAGGGTAACAGGGAAAAAATCATTCATTTATTGGTGGCATTGGTCCTTTACAGCTGAAATTTTTTTTTTTCACTCTGTTCAGTTCCATAACGCTGTCTCTCTAAGAACACTTAATATGAGAATAATTCTAAACCAACGGCTGCCTTACAATCTCTTGCATTTTTCTGTCAACTCCCGGCCAGTCCAGCCATTATCAGCTTAATATCTCTAGTTCTAAAACTTAAGCCCCCCACAATAACCAATTCCAGTGACTTCTTATTACCAGTGGATAGAAAGTGATGTTTCCTGTGATAGTTGCTTTCAGCTGCCATAGACTCAGTTCCACTAGCTGTGACAGGGACAATCAACCAAATTTAAGGCAGACAATTTCATAGCTGGTATGATAAATCATTAGCTGCCCTTGAAAATGCAAAAAGAGGATTGGTTGGGAAAGGTAAATGTAGCCACTGAAAAAGTCAAAACGGCTCGCAAGCTGCCCGCGCAGCTTGCCTGGCCGGGACATGGGTATGTGGGTTAAGTGACTTGTCCAAGGTCACAAGGTGCACCTAGGGTGGAATTGAACCCGAGTCGCAGTGGGTCACCCCACTGAAGGCTGCTTCCCTGACCACTAGGGACAACATCTATTTGAGAAGTGTTTGACCTGAAAGCAGGTGCCTGTATGGCTATTCCAGCTGGACCCAATAAAGCCCTATGTGGGTTATATGAGAGACTTCCCATAGAAGGCTGGCTGGCCACTCTTATATCATGTATGTTTTCTGCTTAACATCTTCAGTTCCAAAATTAAGCCCCCCAAAATAAGGAGGCAAGGATAGAAGCATAAGAGGCTGGCAAGGCTCAGGAAAGAGCTGGTGATGAATGATTCCCATAAATACCTCATGTGTGGTCACTTGTCAAGTAAATCTTTAAAGAATACAGGCATGGTGCTAGGGAGGCCTGAGCAAGAGCCAAAATATTACCCAACAATGCCTCACACAAGACCCAACCATAGAACATTATAACACAAAGTCTGAGGGGTAGAATTTGATTCTTATTCAATCTCCCTTCCCCGACGCGCTGAATGTAAGTTTAATTATTGTGTGCTCGGGGGAGGGGGGTCTGCGGTGCCATGACAAGTAGCTGCTACTAGTAGCTCTGTGTGTCTGCACCCTTTTAGGGGGGAATTCACAGAAGTGTCGGTGAGTACACAGTTCATAAAGTGTTGGTTGCCAAATTGCAAAAATGTCATAAGCATAACAAACTCACAAAAGGTATCTTACAGTTTTATGGATTTGTCATAATGCCGAAAAATGTTAAAAAGTGTTGCATACATCGTATCCAATTGTTATTATTGCACTGTGAAAATGTTATTTGTTTGACAAAAAATTCTCTATACAGACTTAAGCCAAATTAACCTATCAACATTTTTCCCCGACATTTTTGTTATGGCGGAGAAATATTGGCATAAAAAAAAAATGACTGTGGCTACCACAAACTCTCAAAGCGGTTGTACATATAAATAAAGATATACATACATATATACATACACTTTTTAACTACATTTTTTGAAAACTGTCAGTAGAGGTGGGAAAATGAAGGAAAACTGGTCTGTGAATGTTTTGGCGCAAATACGGCCCTAGTACAATATGGGTATCACAACTAAATTGTAACTATCTATATATATTTGTTTTTTACCTGAAAGTTATTGCATTCTGCTCAGCATGAATAATATATCTAAACTTCCGAATTTCACGGTCCTTCTGCTTGTCATCCATATGAGGGAAGTCAGCATATTCAGAGCCCACAGGGAAGGCATTGTAACCACAACCAAGGAAGTAGAGGGAACCTGTGCCATCACAATCTACTCCACCCTATCAGGAGAAGTAAAACAAAATAGTGGGAATTAAGGCATATATATAACTACAAATTGAAAGGTTCCACTTACCCACAGAAGGTGTCAGCTAAACCAATGAACACATATACATTGTACTGCTTGATGCTCAAAGAATGCTGGGAGTTCAGCAACTGCCATGTAGACAGCGGTGATGCTTATTGTAAATGTGTTTGTGGGAGTAAAAGGTAGAGAGAAGGACAAAAGGAAAGGAAAGAAGGGCAAAGCACAGAAAAATGTGAATATAAATGGGAACACAGAAATGGACTAAAGGGCGAGGGCAAAAAAAAGGGAAGGGCTGAAAAGGAACTAAGTAAAAAGGGAAAATAACAGGAAAAGAAAGAAGAAGGAAGTGGGATAAGAGGGGTAAGACTGAACAGGGGAGCAGGCCCGGGGGGGGCGGATATAGAAGGACAGATGGGGAAGAAAGAAGAGGAACGCCACTCTCTGTATTTGGCAGGAAATCAGTTAAACTGTATCATTATCATTCTGTACTGTATCCTTCTCTCTGGTGTATATCTATATATGTAATATAGGGTGTTTCATAAAGGGAAACTCCTTCCTACTGTGTCTCCTACCACATGGCACTTATTCCCTGTGTATTTATACTTATTTATTGTATTTATTATATCACTTGTCCTCCCTGTGTGTTATTTTGTATTCTGTAAGATTGTACAGCGCTGCGTACCCTTGTGGCGCTTTATAAATAAAAGTTATACATACATACATATTAAATCGTTACTCTTAATCATCACTTTATGTTTGCCTTCCTACTCAGCTGCAGAGGGGCCCCTGGGAGGGAACAAGCGCAAGGCCCAACACGTAGCGCTGTATCGGCATTCACAGTGTGATTAAGAAAGAATGGAACTTGTGTGCAATTAGATTGTGAGCATTAGGGCAAACCCTTAAAACAAACATTTAGAAGCACAAACAGTAGTTTGCGTGTGAAAGCATATTATGCCGGGAATCAAATGTTGTTTAGTTTGGAAGTGTCAGTATCACATTAATAAGGTTCTTGTCCTTATCTCCTGCTCACAACCTTTATATTACACAGCTATCTGCTCTATCTGCCCCTTATAAAAAACCAGCAGGGACGTGGTTGAACAGAACTGGGAGTAAGTAAACATGCAGTACCAACTTAATCTCCTAAACCTGACCATTGTCTGTGCAGAGATACCAAAGGTATCCCCCTGTAATAAGCACTATTCAGATAGAGCAGTGCTGTCCAACTGGCCCGCGATCCCCCTCTGTGTGGCCCCCCACCTGTCTGGCTGCTTTGATGGCTTACATTTGTGTAAGCTTTAAATAGTATCAGTACTGAGATTAACTGCCCCCCCTGCATTGCTCACACCTCAGATTCAGGCTGTAATCTCCCTGTATTGTTTAAACATGTAATCCCCTGTGTTTTTCACACCTTTTAGTTTCTGCATTGTTCACCCCCTGCAGTGTTCACACCTCAGGCTGTAATCATCCACATTGTTCCCCTGTTCACACCTGGACTATGCTGCCTGTGTGTATGGCACACACAGACAGCATAGGGTAGGCAAAGTATGGCACATAGGCAGTATAGGGTAGGGAGGGTATGGAACACACAGGCAGCATAGGGTAGGCATAGTATGGCACATAGGCAGTATAGGGCAAGCAGAGTATGGCACACACAGACAGCATAAGGGAGGCAGAGTATGGCACACACAGACAGCATAAGGGAGGCAGAGTGCTGCCTGTGTGTGCCATACTCTGCTTGCCCTATGCTGCCTGTGAGAGGTGAACCTGGCAGGGGTTTGTTCTGGGAGTTTGTTAGTAGTTGGAAACAGCCATTAAATGGTCCCTAAGGTGTGTAATTATGTTGCTGGGGTTGCTGTGCTATCCACAGGGGAGGAGGAGGCATATGGATTTAAGGGTGTGTCTTAATATAATTCTTTCATATTTGAATAACTGTTGATATACCGCAGTGAGGACCAAGCATTTGGGTTTTTGCTGCACTACCACCATTGTGATGAAATGGGTGTGGTTTGAAGTGGGTGTGGTTCAAAAAAGGGGAGTGGCCAAAACTGGCTTCCATTAGCGGCCCTCCACCATGTATGCTAGAGAAATTCCGGCCCTTGGCACCGCAGAAGTTGGACAGCACTGAGATAGAGCATCCCATGAACCATCATGAAAATGCACATTTGAATATGTAATGGGAGGCTTAAAAGAAAAAATAATATTTGTCATGAATTTCAATGAAAAAAAAAAAAATCTGGACTTAAATTCAGGCTTATACTGAATTAGCATAAAGTAAGATGTATGAGTTCTATGGGATGCTTCTATAATCCATGCAATTTACAGGAGAGGAGAACTGCGGTCTCATTTGGCAAAGTCACCAAAGGAGCTGATCCTCTCCCGATATACTTACCTACAGGGTGATAGGCTAATTAAATCGTTTGGCCCCAAGTTATTACAACGACGGGTATAGAAGCCCTCGGAGCAAGGACCACATCAACAAGCTGATGTAATCCCCGATCCGACAGCTAACATCATCTGCCTGGACAGATCTCGAATGCCCCATACACGGGCAAATGAACTGCCAAATCTGTCTAAAAACAGGCAGGCAGGTAAAATCTGCCATCTGTATGGCCACCTTAAGATTGTGTAACTGAACCTAAATTCGAGGCCAAATATTATGGAATAGCAGTATGTCTTTCCCTTCTAATCATATGAACACTTTTAAAATTACATGGACTTTGTGTACTGAATTTTTTTCATTATTAACAGACTAATGGCATTGTTTGTAAAATCATTTGTAAGTTTTCCCTACATTCATATCCCAAGGATGACACTTTTTTCTCCCCAAAATCAATTACTGGCCAAACAGCCACATCAATCAAAAGCACAAACAGATTTAGTTATATTTAATTTTTTACAATGAGAAGGTAGCAAGATACCTAACACCTGTTAGCGCTGGCTCCTTCTGAAAGCTCAGACTCAGGCACAATGCACTGAGATGGCGCCTACACACCAATATTACAGCTAAAAAATTACATTTGTCGGTTCAAGAATGGAATTTTAAATGGTAGAGTGAATTATTTGCTATGTAAACAGTGTAATTTAGAAATAAAAATACACAATAAAAATCATGAGAGAATCCCTTTAAGCCCACGCTACTTACAAGTGGTGGAAGTTGGGTTTCTGCCAGTACTGCCCTATACAAAGTTTCCCACCAATCATTAAGAACAGAACACACAAGTGTTCATTCATTCATTCATTCAACCAACTATCAATCCTCGCTCAAATGCACAAAGCATTTTACAGCCACGAAAATGAGAAATGTATTCTGCCACTTCTGCCATTTGTACTTACAAATTTACGTTCTGCCCATATGACAGCACCAACGCCAGTCTTGTGATCCTCTAAAATAGAAAAAAATATATAAAAATACTTGTGTTACCTAGGAAACAATTCTTACAGTTATAAGCAAAGTTTTAAAGTGATACAAACACATCTAAGCTAACTGCACTGTTGGATATTTGAATACCCCTAAGCTATTAGCTTTGTTCACAACAAAATCAGGGGTCCTCCAGTTGAAAGCAGGTAAAACTGGCCTCTCTTTCCATGCAAGTTCAAGCTGTGTTACCCACATGGCATGTAACAGCTTTCCTAGGGACATCGGCCAGTAAGGATAGAGAAATAAGGACCACATCTACAGCAAGATCCTATAAGAATTTGATTGGCAGAAGCCCTGATTATTGGGGCACATCATTGCTCAATTTAAAAAATGTATTAATCTATTTTTTTTAATAAATGGAACCTTTTGGTGAAAGACACATTTAGGGCTGATTTGCAAAGAGATGGTGCAGAAGTTCGATGAGTGAAGGGATCAGTAGTAAAGGATTGTTACTAAGAGAAAAATGCATTCTTTATAAATACCTGTACCCACTTATTAACTGCAGCCTAGGAGGTCTGAAGACCATGTTTTTAATGTATGAAATTGTGTGTGTGTTTGGGTGTGGAAGATGGTGAGGACATATTTTGTGGGTATTGGTGTGTTTGGAATATGTATGCATATTACGATTGGCTGCGTGTCATTGTGACATATAAATATGTCAATCAGTCAAAAAGCAGAAGCCAAAAAAGCTATCATAGTAATATACTATGGGCATACATGGTTGCTGAAATGCTGGTCTGTGGGACAAAGGATGGAGGAGTATTTTATTGCAGTTCCCTAAGAAAGCACAAAAGCAATTCAAATGTTTTTAATTATATATATAATATATACAGAAACTGCAATTTTAGATTATTAGTCTACAATGCCATCTTGTGGTGGAAGAATAAATGTACAGCCCAGTGTTTAACAGAATATTCTGAGGCTTGACCAATTGTCAGTTTTTAGTTAATTGCCTATTGGATGGTATTAATTACTAAAATCGTACTCACCATTCCAGGAAAAAATGTTTGAATTCAGCCAAAGGCCGATACATGGTGAGTACAATTTTTGTACAATGTAGAACAAGCAAAAACTTTTGTATAAGGGGAAAGCTTTAGCAAAACATCAGCAGCCTCTCATGTAACATTGCCCTAGGAGGGATTCGAATGAATGATGGGGAGGGGTAATCTAGACATAACAAGGCATAATGCAGCATGATCAAAAACCTCCCCCAAACCATCACCATCAGATTGCCATCTCAGCTACTTATTGAGTAGTATTTATTTTGGTTTTATTTTTTGCTGCATTGTAAAAAACATCCCTGCTTTGAAAAGAAATAAGGCACAGTCTGTGTCCTGTTGGGATTTGTACTCAGATTCCATCTATAATATAATACAAACCTGATAGTTACAATAATATGCAAGACAGAAAGTAAAATTCGGTGGTGGTGTACAATATAGGATATGACTGAAAACCACAACCGAATAATTTTATAGTTTGTCTACCAGACCTACCAGTGTAAAATAAAAAATAAAGTAACCATATATTGGAATTACCCTCAGTAAGATTGTTACTAACCTCCTCGATAAGCCAGAAGCCGTGCCTGAATGATACAGTGTAGGGCCATTTCTTGACTGAGGCTTTGCTGACTCTCTTCACTATTCGGCTGAGGGTCACTGAGGTAGAAGCCAAAGTCACAGCAATTGGGAACACTAGAGGCCACTGTGGCTAAAATGAGAACCAGTTCTTTCATGTTCTGCCTTAAACTAACAAAATATGGATTCTCGCAGAGATTTTCCAGCCCCATTAATCTTAGGATATCCTTGTGTGTATCTTCACTGGAAATTAAAAAGCGGGTTTCAAACTCCTTTATTTTTTCTTGTCTGTATTCATAAAACAATCCTGTGCTAAAAAGCGGCTGTTTCTTTTCAATTTTCTGAATAAAATCACATTTCAGGGATGTTTCTTCTACAAACTGTACCATGTAGCACGCTAGCGGCTGCAGCAAGACACAGACATGAGCGCGACTGTTTGACTTCAGCCTTTCAACGGCTTTGGCATCAAGCTTGGCATCCCCGTTACTGGTGTGCTCTAGGAACTCCTGCTGTAAACTCATTTCAGGGTCTGACGGCCAGTAGGAAATTCTATTTACACCGGCTGCAAACAGAAATCACACACGTTAGCTGTAACTAAGCAACACACACAACCTCTGCTCAAATAGCTGCGGTAATTATAGCGGTTATATCATACAGGACAAATATGGAATATTATGGGAAATACTTTGTTATGTTGATTGTAATTATTAATTTATTATTTTAAATGTTGTGTTGGCACATTTCCTGTTAGTGTGACAGCTACAATAAAATATAGCAATAAGTAATGGTACCCAGCAAAATATGGGTTTTACTCTTTGGAGCAGATACTAATCATTTTTTTTCCCCATGATTCATGGGCATGACTGAGCTTATACGAGTGTATCCATGCTCTATATGGTGTGTACCAGGGCCGCTCCTGCCATAAGGCAACGTGAGAACCTTACCTCCCGCGGCAGTGAGCGTCCACTTACCAGGGGCAGCTAAAAGCTCTGCTAGATCATGATATGGCCCCCCTCTGGACCCGCTCCGACACTATAGTTCTAAGCACAGAGCAGGAGAGAGAGGAGGTGGCATTGCCACTGGGTGTTTGCTATTATTTTATGTCTGTAATAATTATAAACACCCAGTATTTCATATCTTACCATTGACAATCATTTTTAAACAGACTGAGCAAGGCTTTCTGGAGAAGTAAAGATCACAGTCTTTGAGTTTAGAACCGTGCTTAATAACAGCAATTTGCCCTGCATGCAGATCCTCGCTGGAACAGTGAAGCCCAATGATCCTCATATTTGAAACCACAACAAGGCCAGTCTTTTTAGTCTGCAATAAAGATGAAAACCATTGTCATGGAGGATGTGCAACAGAATAATAAAAGAGAAAATATAAACAAATACTGGTCAAAGAATACCAACAAAACATGAAAAGAGCTTGGGAACTGGGAGCATGACTTGACAGCAGGTGACAGTCTGTTCTATGAAGTTTTTGGTGACCTATATAATTACTATAAAGTTAGTTTGATAGTAATACTCCACAGCATTCACACCTCTGTGATTTTCAGATGTCACCTTTCTGAAGGGTTACAAAGTGCCATTTTGATTGGATTAGTGGAAGAGTATTTATGCTGAGGACTTCCCATACCAGTCAGTTGAACTGAAGAAGCTGCTCGGATGAGTAGTGAAATGTCTTTAATGATTACTTAGCAAGTCCAGTTGCGTTAGATTTGGTTTAGACTTTTACTAGATAATTTGTATCAAAATTTTACTCTCCTGCTGGTCTCCCACAAATTTAGCACAGCCCGACTCTTTTGTCTCCTTTTTAAAAGCAATAAGTACCCACGAAAAGCTCATAAATGGCTAGCATTACATATATTTTCCAGTACAGGTATGTATATAATAAGAAACCATATAATGCGTAAAAAAATGCACAGACAATAAAATGGCGCCTCTATTGGCCAAATCATCACAAAACATAAACCAAAGTTCCCCAGCTTTAGTCAGCAACAAATGCAATCTATTGATGTTAGCACAGTTCCACTTCAAAACAGCCAGGCCAAACATCACCTGGGTTTTCTTTTTGGCTCGGTCAAGTTTGTCAGAAGGGAACATCTCCATCCAGAGGCTCATTAGTGTGAATAAATTGACTTTTGAAAGTCTTGGAACCTGGCCTAGAAAAAAGAGAAATGGATAAAAATGGCAAGTAAATAATGAATGAAACACTCACCCCATATCTCAGCCATATCCCAGCCTCACTGACTTCAGCATTCACGCCTAATCATATCAACTCTATACAACACTGCACTTCCCTTATCAGCATGAGCTGAATGAATACGGCTTGTGTCGAAAATACTTTTTGCCCATTATTTTAATGAAAAAATATCTATGGTTTCTGTTATTTTTTATGCTAATCAAAAATATGAAGCCAGTTTCACTTTAGCACTTCTTGTCCCACAGAACATCTGATCTGATAAAAGTAGTTACCAGTCCTTTGAGAAGCCCCCAATAGTGAGATGTTCAAAAGCTGCTGCTTTTATAAAGGTAGGAGAGATCAGCGACAATAGCTCAGATTTCAAATAAGTGCTTTATAATGGCAAAAAAAAAAAAAAAAAAGGTAGAATAAAAACAATAGCCAAAATATAATACTGTCCCTTTAGGCTAATGTCCCACAGAGAGATTGGCAATAGGTCTCTGCTACCCCAGGTGACTAATCTCTCCGAAATCCCTTTCCCCCAGCAACAAAGGCAATTGCCAGTGGAAAGGCCGACAAATCGCTTTGGTTTTCTGAAGTTGCGTGAAGCTTCCTCCTGAAGGCAACCTGGAAAACCTCTTGGCGTATATTTTAAAGGGGATATATATACTATACATTTTTACAATGCACCAAATCATATAAAATAATGTAAAATAGAAGTGCTTTTATTTTAATACCTTTGGGTTCAAATATGTCCATAACTTTGCTCTGCCCAGACCTTATGCCATCTTCTGGTTTAGACTCTTCAGTATGTGCCTGGGGACACTGCCCCCCCCTGATAGACTTGGGTAAGGCATCCTCAGCTACTTAAAGTGCAGTGAATATGAATAGGGTGGGCGGGGCTTTGCGATATCACAGGCAGTCTGTTCCTGCTCTACTTGCTCCTCTCCCCCCCCCCCGCCCCTGGCTGCAGCGCAAGCAGAGAGACACAGAAGGAGGGAGGAGTTTCCCTGCTGCTGTTCAGTAAAGCCTGTCAGTCAGTGCTGTGACCACTTCCTGTGGGAGACTGAAGGACACTCCCATGTCTCATTTGGCTCTGGCTTCTGATTAGAGAGGTTGTGTATGCAGCTCTCATATAATGGCTGTTTTCAAAACATCTTTCTTTCTGCATCATTTCCCATTTTGAGGGAGGATGAATATTATAACCGAATATGAACTTTATATAAAATGTCTCCTTTAATCTAATAACTGACATTTTTAAAAATGATTTCCTTTTTCTCTGTTACTTGAACTCGATCACTACTAAGTTACAATTATTCCTTATTGATAGCAGAACAATCCTATTCAATTATTTTTATGTTTAGATGATTTTTTAGTAGACTTTAAGTATAGAGATCCAAATGACAGAAAGATCCCTTATCTGGAAAATCCCCAGGTCCAATACCAGTACAATGTGACTCGGATAAGGGCCTTTTCTGTAGGGGACAGTGAAACTCCACAGCTGAAATGCTTCAATACGATTGGATGAATGAACCTGGGGCTTCAGCAACACCCCCTTAGTTAGCAGCCCCACCCCCACACTTGGGTGCAATCACACAGCCAGTTGCAGGGAAGGTTTTGCTTTGCGGCAGATCCCCAGGCTAGGGGAGAGGGTCCCATCAATAATCACTGCCATTCAGTTTTCCCTTGGCCACTAGTTGTGATGTTGTAGGTACTTGTGGAACAAAACTGAAATGGATCAGAGCTGAACAAAGTGTCAGTCTCTTTCTGTCAGCCAGAGGTGTGTCACTCATATCCCTTGTACAATAACCTGTCCCTGTCAGTCACACAGATTCAGCCAATCAAGTATAGTGTTACACACACGGGCTCTCCCTTCCAGCCATTGGATATGTGTGTAGGCGCTGCCATCATTGTACCGGTGTGTCCCTTAACTACAATGTCAGTGAGCGCCTTACCCTGCATGCTGTCAGTCTGGGTGCCGGTGGAGCTCCGGGTCTCCAAGCTGCCCTGGCTTCTCTGCATTAGCGATCCGAGGGGGCTCCTTTCCTTTACAGATCCGCATCTCCCATCCTACAGTGAGTTCCTCATTCCCAGACCGAGAGAGTCTCTGGGCGCACATCTCTGACGTTGCCGGCCAATAGGAGAGGCTGCGCCTTTATGACGCACCTTCGCACGCCGGTAAACGGCAACAACAGTGGTTACCATAGTAACGGCCTTATCACACGGCTATGATTGCGCATGTTAGTGAGCACTCCCCTGATACAGCAGTTAGTGACACAGGTGGGAGTTGGAACTATGTGCCTCTTCAGCCTGATGATTTGAAAGCAACTACTCAGACTGAGGCAAGGGAACTGTGAGCTTGTACTTGGTGCATGTTACAGGGATTCCTCCATAGCTGCAACTCACTTGCACAAAGTGGAAATGTAATAAAATAGAATGAAAACAAAGAGGAAACAGATGACTTGTTTTTTCTTTCTCCCACCTTCCCAGCCCAGGTGAAGAAGAAATATAAGAAAGAAGGTGCTCCAGGGTCCTGCGGACCGATCGCCTGGAAGGGGTCAGGAAGGAATTTTTTCATCAGGTTGCTAATTGGCTGAGAGCACCTGATTTTTTCACCTTCCTCTGGGGTACTATTATCTGTGTAGGTCATGTCGGTGCTCCCAGGGCACAGCTGCGGCTCCAAGTATGAGGCAACAGAGCGGCTCCAGGAAAACGGTGGTTTCTCAGTGAAGTGCAGGCCTACCCTTGGGAAGTAATGAGTGTGGAGCAGACTTTGACTGCACGGTCTTGTCTGAGTCACGCGAGAGGCTGGGTTAGCGCCATTATTGCACATGATGGGGAGCAGGAGGATGGGCTACAGATTGGTCGGCCGGCAGAGGGTGCTCTGCCTGATGATCCCTTCTCCCTAAAATAGCTGTTTGCTATGGTATGAGCAGCGGGCCCATGGTTTTCTGCTAAGATAGGAGCCGCAGCTGGTGGTCAGGGTGCACCTAGTTTTTTAAGTTTTTTGTTTAAATAAAGAAATGTGAACTCCACAGATTTTTGCCAACATAAGAAGTCTCTGTGTCATTTTTGGTTAGACCGGTAGGAGACACAGCGGAGGGGGTAGGGGGATCCGTTGCCTAAAAAACTTCCCCCAAGAAAGCTTTACTGCAAGTGATGGATAACCCTAACCCAACCAGTGGCCCTGTGCAAAACAGATGGATAAAGACCATTTAAATGCTTATAAAATTATTTCATTGTATGTGCCTAAACCTAAAGCCATCCCCTAACAAATGCAGAAAAAAACAAAAGTTGCACCACCTGCTATTTCCCAAGATGGCAGCTTATTTGTAGGGGACACTACTAAGCGCCACCTGCTATTTCCCAAGATGGCAGATTATTTGTAGGGGACACTACTAAGCGCCACCTGCTATTTCCCAAGATGGCAGCTTATTTGTAGGGGACACTACTAAGCGCCACCTGCTATTTCCCAAGATGGCAGCTTATTTGTAGGGGACACTACTAAGCGCCACCTGCTATTTCCCAAGATGGCAGCTTATTTGTAGGGGACACTACTAAGCGCCACCTGCTATTTCCCAAGATGGCAGCTTATTTGTAGGGGACACTACTAAGCGCCACCTACTATTTCCCAAGATGGCAGATTATTTGTAGGGGACACTACTAAGCGCCACCTGCTATTATGTTGAGATTATGGGGCTGCGTTCGGGGTAGAAAAAAACATGGCGATTGGATCCAGATTTCATTTATGAATTAGCATCAAATTTGGAAATTAGCCTTTTAGGGTACAATTTATGTAGGGGATTCTTTGGTTTGTCAATGTAAAACTTATTCATTGGTCCATGCCATGGCACATAATTAATATTATCTGGAAACCAAATTGCTATTTGCCATAGGGGCTGATTTTACAAAAAGGTCTTCATTTTTTACAAATGTTCTTTTGCTTTGTCATAATTATAGTTATACAGAGCCTTGTTCTTGATTCATAAATCCATATTTTTAGGAAAAGATCCTGTTGTGTTTTGTTTTTTGATTTTTTAATAAATAAATTCTTTTTAGCAGACAGTTGCTCCAAATTACAAAAAAATCAGGCAAACTCCTAGGTCCCAAGCATTCTGGTTAATAGATCCCATACCTGTACTATTACACACACAAAGCCCAACTGCCTGAGGTGAAACTACAGCCAGAAAATAAATAGATGCTCAATACTTTCAGGGAAAAACTCTTGTGTATAATTCCATTCAAGCAAAGACTCTCCAGACTGAGATTTTGCAAAGGTTTTGTGGATAAGCCCCTTCTTTGGTGCCTTTGCCCATAAGTAGCTGGAAGATGTCCTAAATGAAACTACTTAGTACTAAGCTACATAAATCCAAATCTGTGGTAACATTAGTGGCCTTAAAGTTGATGCCCACATTTTCATTAACATTTGTTCAGCAAGTTCCTATTGGGAAAAAGGCACTTGTTAACAAAAATTGCTAATTTCCTTTTACTTTTTCATCAAGTCAGCATTTAGCAGAGGGTCCCATGTATTCCAGGTAACAGATTCATACATGTTTAAAAAAAATGGCTAGACAGAAGTGGTTCCAGCGATTGCATGTATTGTATGGTTTATTACAGAAATGATACCACAGCTGCACAGAGTATAGTATATTAGAATAATATTAATGTACAGATAAGGGCAATGATCCAGTTTGCCAAAAGGATGCTCCAGAGAACACTAATATACATATCTTGGCACATTCCTCAATAGTTGACATTGTTGCCCCCCCCATGAAATCATATGCTGTCCAGCCTTTAATAGATAGACCATTTTAATAGACTGTATTTAACCAAATATTTTGTGAACAGTTTGTTAATTAGCCTAATAAAAGAAATGATGTATTTTGTAACCTAGACTGAATCAATTAATACAGGCATCAGTAGCAATTTGGGAAATAAATGTGACCAATTTGGGAGAAGTTATTCAGTGAAATAAGAAGCCCTTACCGTAAGCAGTCTAGCCTTTGAAAGACCATTTTATCTCTGGGAAACATACTTTGTACAGTTAAAGGAGACATATTGGATGGGAAATGGGAAAAAACCCTAATTTTGTAGGCAATTATGAATAATATACGGTGCTGGTTTCACTTTGTGCTAAAAACTAATCCTATCTGTAAAAATGGCCCCTTTATTGGAGCTCCGTATAGATCCTATCACTTCTCTGTCTGTGTTTGAAATGAAGAGTGGGCGTGTCCTAACGGTCCCTGCCAGAAGCATAGCAGGAGGGGGAGAGCCAATCACAGCCCTGCACTCACACAAGCAAAGACAGGCTTCAGTTCCCTATCAGGTCAGCCTAGCTGCTGATTGGTTCCTATCCTACAGTGCAGTGTACTGAGAGCCGCCAGCTCCCCTGCACATCCAGAGAATTCAGCCAGCAGGAAGTGGAACAGATGGGCGGGACTAGTGGGGTTTTGGTGGAATTTCTCAATAAATAAGTTCAAAACACAATTTTTTAAAGCACAATCCTTCTATATCTAGAGGAGTATAATTCACTGGTACATTCTTAATTTTTATAGGATATGTCTCCTTTAACATTAACATAAGGTCCATTTCACTTGTTTACACTTATGATGTGACTGTATCTTGCTACAGGCATTTGTTTGTTCTGTGTGACAACACATAGAAGATTTGTGTATATTTACAGGCACTGGCGTGCTAGACATTATACAATGGAATACATTCATGAATAGTTCTGGGTGTTGCCTGGCCGTAAGTCATTCCTCAGAGGGTATTAATGTATAGTTGAAGGAGTTGGTTGGCCATAAGTGATAAAAGTACCTTAATGTACACAACTGTTGGTTGGCCAGACATGACACCACATGTACATTTCTATACAGATAAAGATGTTGATTTGCCAGACTGAGTGCTTTCAGATTTACAGTGTCTGGTTGGCTATGTGTGATACTACAGAGTATCTTTACAAGGACTGGTTGTAGTGCTTATAGGAGTCATATGTCTTTAGTTAACAACCTAATTTATTTGTTAAAAACAGCACAAGCCAGACAAAGTAGTATGGGAACCCAACACCAGCCAATGCTATTTGGCCCAGTGATCATTCCATGCCCTCCCTCTGCTGATCCCCGCTCCCACAACCCACCCCCTGCTGCTCGAATCCCCCCTCTGCTCGCTTCATACCCCACACCATGCTTGTACACCACTCACACATGTCTGAAGTACTGCCTACCCCTAGTTTTGTACCTAAAACAGCCCATTAAGTGTTATCTCAGTTTTCATTTTAATGCAAAGTGACATTTTGAAAGAATGTCAGCCCTAGATATCACAGAGTGTTTATGTGCACAATGAAGCAGTTATAGCACCGGGAAGAATGATGTTTTCTCTCTTTAGCACTATTCAAGTGATCACATACTGAAAATGTCCTGCTCTCTTACAGCACCTGGCACTTCAGCATCTATTCCTGCTTGTCTGGCTAAGGGTGAAGACACACTGAGCTACTAGTAGCATCTACTTTTTCACGGCTACTAAACGCCAGAAAATACCCCGCCATAGACAATACTGAGTATTGCCTCTGCTAAAACACACATGGAGACAAATATCAGTAAATGATCAGCATTTTCTATTTTAGTAGCTACGACAAGTAGCTGCTACTAGTAGTCCGTGTGTCTTCACTCTAAAGGCTGAATGCAGTCATAAGCAGTTAATAGTAATAACACGTTGCCTATAGGGTGCACACCCCTGTTCTTCTCTATTGTGCAGTTCAATCCTTTTCTTCCAATTGATGCATTTACATGTAACATAAATCCAGCCCTTTCATGTTTACAAAAAGATACAAAATATATTAATATGTATTCAGCCCAAATGGTTAAACACAAAAAAAAAATCAATATTCCTGTCTTACAAATATTATGCAAAAACACATTGCCCTTTCACAAAGGATACACACAAAGGATATCAGTCTCTTTGTAGATCAGTCATGTTTGAAAACCTAATCTGTCACTGCAGGATATCTGCCAGTGTATTGTATAGTCTTGGGGGCACATTTACTAACCTACGAATCCGAATTGGAAAAATTCCGGTTGGAAAACGAACATTTTGCGACTTTTTCGTATTTTTAGCGATTTTTTCTGCGCCTTTACGACTTTTCGGAAATTGTTGCGACTTTTTCATTACCAATATGATTTGCGCGAAAAAACGTGAGTTTTTCGTAGCCATTACGATGCGCTCATATCTTGTCGCGACTTTTTCATATTGAGCGCTCGTAAGCGGCGGGCGAAACTTTCAGACTTAGCATGATTTTGGAAGCCTCCCATAGGACTCAATGGCACCCTGCAGCTCCAACCTGGCCCAAGAAAAGTCACCATACTGCAGCTTGAATGAATCCGAATCTTTCGTACTCGGCGCGAAGGCTACGAAAAAAGTAGTAACGCTACGAAAAAAATCGCCAGATTTTGCGCAACATTCGGAATGGCAACGAAAAAGTTGCGACAATTTTCCGAAAAATCGCCAAATACCGATCATTACGAAAAAAACGCAATCGGACGCATTCGGCCCGTTCGTGAGTAAGTAAATGTGCCCCTTGGTGTGTGCATATAAGTCAGCATGCTGCTAATAATATATAATTGCAAAATTAAAGCAATGGTAATTCTAAAAATGTTCTAACAATATGTTGATACAATTAAGTGATGTTAAAGTATTTTTGCAAATGTAACTGCAATTTCTGTTTGTGCCTTTTTGTTCTCTGTATTATTAAAGGGAAAATACACCCCTCATTATGATATTCAGTTGGGTTTATGAACTCACAAAGGTGAATGTTAAGCGCTAAACGCCGGTGGGATGCAACATGCTATGTTCCACCTGCATTCGGCATTTACATGCACCCATGCAAATAAGGGCACAATAGGAAGAATAGATGGATTTGTTTCTGTGCTTCCTGCAGTGTAACACAGAGGGACACAACGGAGGGAAGCGCAAAAGCAAACGCTTGTGAGTATGAGCCCTTACTGAGAATATACGTATTTAGAATAGCCCTATTAACAACCACGTGATAACAGTTGAATAATAATGTTTGATTTTTCACATGTCACATGAGATGCAGGTTGTGTACTATTTTTAGCTTTATTATATTGTTCATAACATTCCAAGGGGCTGATTTGTTAATTTTTTTGGATCTCATTTTACTACAATTCATAAAATATAGAAAGTCTTTTTTCCCCACGTGATTTCTAAAACCTGCGTCTTTGCAGGTTTTAGGAGGAGAGATTTTTATTTTTCCTGATTTTCTGTTGAAAAAATGAAATTTAAAACCTGATCTTGAAAATTATTAAATCAGCCCCTTATTATTTAGATATAGTGGGGGCATATATATCATTATGGGGCATATATCAAGAAGTGCAACTAGAGCTTGCCACGACCCACCAAACTGCAAGCCTGTCCAGTGGTATAACTTGACAGCACCCCCCGTCAAACAAACTTTGGGGGAGCCCAGTGCATACTGGCAAGCTTTAGTTCCACTCTTTGATAAATATACCCTTAAATGACTGCTATCTCATATGTGAGTAACAAATTCATTATGGACACAAGCACTGCTTTCTGTTTTATCTCCAGTGTCATTTTTAATTGTATTATATGTCTTCTTTTTAGCCGTGCTGGGTCTGAGCAGTTTGTAGGCAGCACTCCTGTATTTCTTAGAAATTAGATTATACAATATAGGGTTGATGGAGGCACTGAGATAAAACAACTGAATGGCAACTACATTAAAATACTGGGAAAATTTCATCATCTCATAGCCTTCCGTGTTTGCAAATACGATTCTTCCAATGTGGAACGGGAGCCAGCAGATTATAAAAGCCAGGACCACCACCGCTTTAAAAAAAAAAGAGAGAAACAAACAGCGAAATTAGGAATGGAAATTCAAAAATTACTCCAAAATGAATACTTACCAACAGATTTATACCCTAAAAACTGACTGAGAAAGAATCTCACCAAACTGTAATACAGTGGTGTGAAAAACTATTTGCCCCCTTCCTGATTTCTTATTCTTTTGCATGTTTGTCACACTTAAATGTTTCTGCTCATCAAAAACCGTTAACTATTAGTCAAAGATAACATAATTGAACACAAAATGCAGTTTTTAAATGAAGGTTTACATTATTAAGGGAGAAAAAAAACTCCAAATCTACATGGCCCTGTGTGAAAAAGTGATTGCCCCCCTTGTTAAAAAATAACTTAACTGTGGTTTATCAATTTCAATTTTTAATTTCAATATCAATTTCTGTAGTCACCCCCAGGCCTGATTACTGCCACACCTGTTTCAATCAAGAAATCACTTAAATAGGAGCTACCTGACACAGAGAAGTAGACCAAAAGCACCTCAAAAGCTAGACATCATGCCAAGATCCAAAGAAATTCAGGAACAAATGAGAACAAAAGTAATTGAGATCTATCAGTCTGGTAAAGGTTATAAAGCCATTTCTAAAGCTTTGGGACTCCAGCGAACCACAGTGAGAGCCATTATCCACAAATGGCAAAAACATGGAACAGTGGTGAACCTTCCCAGGAGTGGCCGGCCGACCAAAATTACCCCAAGAGCGCAGAGACAACTCATCCGAGAGGCCACAAAAGACCCCAGGACAACATCTAAAGAACTGCAGGCCTCACTTGCCTCAATTAAGGTCAGTGTTCACGGACTCCACCATAAGAAAGAGACTGGGCAAAAACGGCCTGCATGGCAGATTTCCAAGGCGCAAACCACTTTTATGCAAAAAGAACATTATGGCTCGTCTCAATTTTGCTAAAAAACATCTCAATGATTGCCAAGACTTTTGGGAAAATATCTTGTGGACCGACGAGACAAAAGTTGAACTTTTTGGAAGGTGCGTGTCCCGTTACATCTGGCGTAAAAGTAACACAGCATTTCAGAAAAAGAACATCATACCAACAGTAAAATATGGTGGTGGTAGTGTGATGGTCTGGGGTTGTTTTGCTGCTTCAGGACCTGGAAGGCTTGCTGTGATAGATGGAACCATGAATTCTACTGTCTACCAAAAAATCCTGAAGGAGAATGTCCGGCCATCTGTTCGTCAACTCAAGCTGAAGCGATCTTGGGTGCTGCAGCAGGACAATGACCCAAAACACACCAGCAAATCCACCTCTGAATGGCTAAAGAAAAACAAAATGAAGACTTTGGAGTGGCCTAGTCAAAGTCCTGACCTGAATCCTATTGAGATGTTGTGGCATGACCTTAAAAAGGCGGTTCATGCTAGAAAACCCTCAAATAAAGCTGAATTACAACAATTCTGCAAAGATGAGTGGGCCAAAATTCCTCCAGAGCGCTGTAAAAGACTCGTTGCAAGTTATCGCAAACGCTTGATTGCAGTTATTGCTGCTAAGGGTGGCCCAACCAGTTATTAGGTTCAGGGGGCAATTACTTTTTCACACAGGGCCATGTAGGTTTGGATTTTTTTTCTCCCTAAATAATAAAAACCCTCATTTAAAAACTGCATTTTGTGTTTACTTGTGTTATCTTTGACTAATAGTTAAATGTGTTTGATGATCAGAAACATTTTGTGTGACAAACATGCAAAAGAATAAGAAATCAGGAAGGGGGCAAATAGTTTTTCACACCACTGTATATATATATATATATATATATATATTTATATCTTTTCCCCTGAGCCACCATTTAGTGATGGGCTGGGTGCTCCCTCAGAGATCAGCTGCCAGGGAATAATGCAGCTCTGACTGTAACAGGATGAAGTGTAGAACTATAAAACAGAGTTCTGCCAATTCATTGGCTGATGTGACCTAACACGTATGTGTGCCCTTGGTTTGTTTGTGTGCACTGTGAATTATACAGACCAGGGGGCAGCCCTTAGTGCTTAAAATAGCAATTTTCTATTAAGTGACTATACAATGGGACAAACTACTGGAAAAGTATATATTTATAAAAATGGTTTTATAGGGTTGAAAAAAGACCAGAGTCCATCAAGTTCAACCCATCCAAAAGCAGGGTTTTACATATAAGATAAACATTGTTCAGGGGTACAATTCCTTTAAAGCAATTTGTACAAATATTGGACCATGCCTTAAAGAGGATGTTTGACTTAAATTAACTTTTAGTATGATGTAGACATTGATATTTTAGGAAAATTTGCAATTAGTCTTCATTTTTTTTTAACATTTTTTGTGGGTCAGTTATTTAACTTCTCTAGTTTGGAATTTCAGCAGCTATTTGGTTGCTAGGGTCTTATTTATCCTAGCAATCAGGCAGTGGTTTGACTGGAATATGAATCGGAGAGGGCCTGAATAATAAGATAAGTAATCAAAAGAAGAAGGAGAATGCAAATAATAATAAAAAAAAACTCTAACATAAAATGAAGACAAATTGCAAAGTTGCTAGGAATAGAACATTAGCCATAACTCTGACAAAAGATAATTCCGCTAGGGGGCACCCCACCCTGAAAACAGATCTAAACATGACTGACCAGCTTTAAAGAGCAAACGGAGCCAGAAAGTTGGCAAATTAATGCAAAAAGTAAAAAAGTTACTTTACTTTATATTTCTGTTAGGCAAATGCATAGACAAAAATGTAAATATAAACAAATATTTCCATAATAAACTACAATTGTCCTAAATTTCAAATGTAAAGTCTCAAATGCTTTGTGCCTATGAAGCCCTTTGCCCTGACCCTTAGCCCCTGTTCCTCAGCTCCATTAAGATGTTTTTTCTAGTTGGAGCTGCATGTTGGCATGGAAACGCTGAACTGCTGCACTACACCAGGCCACATGCTTTTCATTAGCCACATACATGTTTTTGGTCCCAGCCAGAGATTTGCAGGTTGAGAATCACTGTTAGAACATTTCTGATGTTTATTATGATTTGTAGTGCATAACAGATATCAGTGTTATAATCCAAATGGCTCTACCATTATATAGCCACCATAATTGTGTGGTTTTCAGTAATAATAATCAAGAAAAATGCAGTACTTGGTATATATCAAACCCTGCCCTGAAATGAACAGATGAAAAACAAATGTGAACTACAGAACCCTCCCCACATTGCACCCAGAGGGCCCCAGAATAGCTGTTGTTGGCTATTAATGTGTGGGAAAGCTTTTGATCACATGGCTACATTTTATTGGCAAGGGGAATAAGAGAATTTTTGAGGGAACTGTAGTACAGGGGCGGGCCAAGCCAACTGTGCACCCTAGGCAACCCGGTCGGCCACCGTGCCCCTGCACCATGAGCAGTTCCCGCGGGGGGGGTGATGCGATAATAGCCTCTGGGACGGGACAGTGGCTGTGGGATAGCAGGTATAGTAGGGAGAGATGGTGCCTATAGTAGCAGTGGGATAATAGCCTCTGGGAAGGGACTGTGGCTGTGGGATAGCAGGTATAGTAGGGAGAGATGGTGCCTATAGTAGCAGTGGGGGATAATAGCCTCTGGGAAGGGACTGTGGCTGTGGGATAGCAGGTATAGTAGGGAGAGAATGGTGCCTAATAGTAGCAGTGGGGGGATAATAGCCTCTGGGAAGGGACTGTGGCTGTGGGATAGCAGGTATAGTAGGGAGAGATGGTGCCTATAGTAGCAGTGGGGATAATAGCCTCTGGGAAGGGACTGGGGCTGTGGGATAGCAGGTATAGTAGGGAGAGATGGTGCCTATAGTAGCAGTGGGGGATAATACCTCTGGGAAGGGACTGTGGCTGTGGGATAGCAGGTATAGTAGGGAGAGATGGTGCTATAGTAGCAGTGGGGGGATAATAGCCTCTGGGAAGGGACTGTGGCTGTGGGATAGCAGGTATAGTAGGGAGAGATGGTGCCTATAGTAGCAGTGGGGGGATAATAGCCTCTGGGAAGGGACTGGGGCTGTGGGATAGCAGGTATAGTAGGGAGAGATGGTGCCTATAGTAGCAGTGGGGGGATAATAGCCTCTGGGAAGGGACTGTGGCTGTGGGATAGCAGGTATAGTAGGGAGAGATGGTGCCTATAGTAGGCATGGGGATAATAGCCTCTGGGAAGGGACTGGGGCTGTGGGAATAGCAGGTATAGTAGGGAGAGATGGTGCTATAGTAGCAGTGGGGATAATAGCCTCTGGGAAGGGACTGTGGGCTGTGGGATAGCAGGTATAGTAGGAGGGATGGTGCCTATAGTAGCAGTGGGGGGATAATAGCCTCTGGGAAGGGACTGTGGCTGTGGGATAGCAGGTATAGTAGGGAGAGATGGTGCCTATAGTAGCAGTGGGGGGGATAATAGCCTCTGGGAAAGGGACTGTGGCTGTGGGATAGCAGGTATAGTAGGGAGAGATGGTGCCTATAGTAGCAGTGGGGGGATAATAGCCTCTGGGAAGGGACTGTGGCTGTGGGATAGTGGGTATAGTAGGGAGAGATGGTGCCTATAGTAGCAGTGGGGGGATAATAGCCTCTGGGAAGGGACTGTGGCTGTGGGATAGCAGGTATAGTAGGGAGAGATGGTGCCTATATTAGCGGTAAGGATAAATCTCTGGTTGGACGGATGCATAACCTGCAACCATCTAAACATTGATGAATTACCAGTAGCAGCTGTTGTGCCCCAGTGACTCTTCTTACCTATAGCTGCTTATCTCTTGTTCCCACTGTGTACAGGGCCAAACCCAGGGCTAAAAACAGGTCCTGTTGTTACATTCTATTGCTTTGTACTAAGCCTGTGGAGAGTATATTGATAGCAACTCACTACAATATCACTGCCTATAGTAGTTCCCATCATGCTATACATTTTAATGCAGTCATACTCACCAAGGATCCTCATGGTTTGTCTGTGGGATTTGTCTCTCTGTGCTGTGTTACGGCCTCTTATGCTATTTTGGCTTTTCCATAACTTTTTGCCTATGAAGCCATAAAGGATGATCAAGCAAAACATGGGGATGAAGAAATAGGTGGTGGTCACCCACATCATGACATTGAGAAGCCCTGAATGGACTGCATAGAAAGTATACCTACACTCCCAGCCGGTGTCCGAGTCATTGGTAATATTGTACATCTGAGCAATCCCAACCACAAAATAAAAGGGTCCTGCTGATAATAGGGCAAAAACCCACAGAAACACGATGACACACTTCACCCTCGTCTTGGTGATGAGGACTTTGGATTTCAGAGGGAAACAGATAGCTAAATACCTTTCTATGCTCAAGGCTGTGATGTGCAGGATGGTAGAATATGTGCAGCCCTCACTGATAAAATGTAGAAATCTGCACAAAAACCCTCCAAATATCCACGGCATGGACTTCCAGAGTCGGTACAGATCAAAGGGTAAGCTGAGCAGGATGATCAGGTCAGACATAGCCATGCTGGACAAATAAAAGTTGGTGGTTGTCCTCATTTCTTTGTATCTCCTGATGATGAGGATGGTGATTGTGTTCCCTATAACACCGACAACCATTACAATGAGCAGCACAATGGTTACTGGGATGAGAGTAGTGATGGGAAAAAATGAACACAGGTACTCAGTACATTCTGGAATGTCATCATAGTCCCAGTTGCCTCCTCCACTGTCAAAACTTGAATCATTCTTCATCCTTTGAATTAAATGATATGTGAGCAGCAAAGCAGGCTTCCCCAACCGAGCTGGGAGGGCTGATCAAACACGCAGCTTTCAGGAGCCCAGATTTATCTGATCCTGTATGGAAAGGCTACCTATGGGCAGAAGGTGCACCATGGAGCAGGGAGCTTTACTTTACCTGGTCATACTGTGCTCTGGAGTCCGTAGCGCATCAGTAGCAGTTCCAGCATTGGCTAACCCAACTGCCTTATTGATTCTCTCCTGCATTAACCTCTTACATTCTATGTTATCTCTGCCACTCTTTGTTTTCTATGCAAAATGCATGGCCATGTGGGTTTGACTCCTACTGATTTGGTTTCCTCCTTTGATCACAGAAGCCTTTAGAGAGCCCTGTGGCTACTGCCTCCGGGGACCGATTATTACTGAAAATAAATAGATTCTAATGATTTTAGGAAATTTGCTGAAGGAACATCGTTCTCTAGGGAAATGAACAAGAAAAACATTTAATAATGGCTGTGATGTAGTGGGAATCTTCCATTTGGCTTGATATAACTAGAATGAATCCACAGCACAGCAGATGTAGCATTTAAAAGTTGTTGCCAGAAGGGTAACTTTATCAGGGCATTTAAAAGTGCCCTATAGGGGTCCCCATATACACTGGGGATGCTGGAAGGTGTAAAAGCCCGAGCTGGGGTGTATGTGACTTGTTGCTTGTTTACATGAATATGCTGAGAATTTATACTGAATACTTATGGCTAAATAAATGATGATGATAATTTTGGTTTCTAAAAATAAGTGACACTACTCTTTATTCAAGCAGTGATTATTTTACACCAGGTGGACAACAGCAACAGCGATATCTGGAACAGACAATGCTACTCTCAGAGCACTAGAGAACTGCATTTAAAGGGCCACCATAGCCTCAATACATTGCTGTATACAGTAGAACAAGTACAAACCTTCCTATTTTGTGTGTGTGTGTTAGTTATACAGGTATGGAACCTCAATGCTCGGGACCTGGGGTTTTCCAGATGAGAGGTCTTTCTGTAATTTGGATCTCCTACCTCAAGTCTGCTAATAAAATTATTTGAACAGTAATTAAACCCAATAGGCTTGTTTTGGCTCCAGTAAGGATTAATTATATCTTAGTTGGGATCAAGTACAAGGTACTGTTTTATTATTACAGAGAAAAAGGAAATCATTTTTAAAAATGAGAATTATTTTATTAAAATGGAGTCTATGGGAGATGGCCTTTCTGTAATTCAGAACTTTCTGGATAAGGGGTCCCATACCTGTACCTTGTAAGTCCCCCCCAGCAGTTATACTCAGCTAGTAGTAACATCCAAACTGTGTATTGGATATAAGAAAGACTGATAGTGTCCCAATACAGCAAAAGCAATAAAGCAGGCAAATAGTTTGGGGTAAAAAACAAAAAAAGAAATGAAGCCCACTCATACAAAGTGCAAATGTACTGAGCATGGTACATACAGCTTGATATGCCACACTCCCATCTCATAAGAGAGCCAGAAGCTAAATAGCAATCCCTTTAAAGAAGAGACAGAAACTGGGAATCCCCCCACCTCATCACTTTCCTTGCTGCTGTGTTACACATGCTGTGCAGGGCTGTACCCTCATATAACCAACGTATAATAGCATGATTTCTAAGAAGGCTACAGGCACTTACGTCAAAACTATAGACTAAAATCTACTAACATACTCAAACTATTAGCTAATCACCTACAGAATCTGTTAGGCTTTTTTACTGACCCATACCAGAAGGGTTATCCCACAGCCACAGTCCCTTCCCAGAGGCTATTATCCCACTGCTACTATAGGCACCATCTCTCCCTACTATACCTGCTATCCCACAGCCACAGTCCCTTCCCAGAGGCTATTATCCCACTGCTACTATAGGCACCATCTCTCCCTATTATACCTGCTATCCCACAGCCACAGTCCCTTCCCAGAGGCTATTATCCCACTGCTACTATAGGCACCATCTCTCCCTACTATACCTGCTATCCCACAGCCACAGTCCCTTCCCAGAGGCTATTATCCCACTGCTACTATAGGCACCATCTCTCCCTACTATACCTGCTATCCCACAGCCACAGTCCCTTCCCAGAAGCTATTATCCCCCCTCTGCTACTATAGGCACCATCTCCCCCTACTATACCTGCTATCCCACAGCCACAGTCCCTTCCCAGAGGCTATTATCCCCACTGCTACTATAGGCACCATCTCTCCCCTACTATACCTGCTATCCCACAGGCACAGTCCCTTCCCAGAAGCTATTATCCCCCCTCTGCTACTATAGGCACCATCTCTCCCTACTATACCTGCTATCCCACAGCCACAGTCCCTTCCCAGAGGCTATTATCCCCACTGCTACTATAGGCACCATCTCTCCCCTACTATACCTGCTATCCCACAGGCACAGTCCCTTCCCAGAAGCTATTATCCCCCTCTGCTACTATAGGCACCATCTCTCCCTACTATACCTGCTATCCCACAGCCACAGTCCCTTCCCAGAGGCTATTATCCCCACTGCTACTATAGGCACCATCTCTCCCTACTATACCTGCAATCCCACAGCCCCAGTCCCTTCCCAGAGGCTATTATCCACCCACTGCTACTATAGGCACCATCTCTCCCTACTATACCTGCTATCCCACAGCCTCAGTCCCTTCCCAGAAGCTATTATTCCCACTGCTACTATAGGCACCATCTCCCCCTACTATACCTGCTATCCCACAGCCACAGTCCCTTCCCAGAGGCTATTATCCACCCACTGCTACTATAGGCACCATCTCTCCCTACTATACCTGCTATCCCACAGCCACAGTCCCTTCCCAGAAGCTATTATCCCACTGCTACTATAGGCACCATCTCCCCCTACTATACCTGCTATCCCACAGCCACAGTCCCTTCCCAGAGGCTATTATCCCCCCACTGCTACTATAGGCACCATCTCTCCCTACTATACCTGCTATCCCACAGCCACAGTCCCTTCCAGAGGCTATTATCCACCTGCTTACTATAGGCACCATCTCTCCCTAGCTATACTGCTATCCCACAGCCACAGTCCCTCCAGAAGGCTATTATCCCCACCAGCCTGCTACTATAGGCAAACAATCTCTCCCTACTATACTGGCTATCCACAGCCACAGTCCTTCCGCGAGGCTATTTATCTGCCCCCACTTGCTACTATAGGCACCATCTTCCCTACTATACTGCTATCCCACAGCCACAGTCCCTTCCCAAGGCTATTATCCACTGCTACCTATAAGGCACTCATCTCTCGCCACTTCAACTGCTATCCCACAGGCCACAGTCCCTTACCCCGAGGCCTAATTACTCCCCCACTGCTACTATAGGCACCATCTCTCCCTACTATACCTGCTAATCCCACAGCCACCAGTCCTTCCCAGAGGCTATTATCCCCCACTGCTACTATAGGCACCATCTCTCCCTACTATACCTACTATCCCACAGCCCCAGTCCCTTCCCAGAGGCTATTATCCCACTGCTACTATAGGCACCATCTCTCCCTACTATACCTGCTATCCCACAGCCACAGTCCCTTCCCAGAGGCTATTATCCCACTGCTACTATAAGCACCATCTCTCCCTACTATACCTGCTATCCCACAGCCACAGTCCCTTCCCAGAGGCTATTATCCCCCCACTGCTACTATAGGCACCATCTCTCCCTACTATACCTGCTATCCCACAGCCACAGTCCCTTCCCAGAGGCTTTTATCCCCACTGCTACTATAGGCACCATCTCTCCCTACTATACCTGCTATCCCACAGCCACAGTCCCTTCCCAGAGGCTATTATCCCCCCACTGCTACTATAGGCACCATCTCTCCCTACTATACCTGCTATCCCACAGCCCCAGTCCCTTCCCAGAGGCTATTATCCCACTGCTACTATAGGCACCATCTCTCCCTACTATACCTGCTATCCCAGAGGCTATTATTATTCTACTCTAGGTGGTGCACTGCATAGAGTTTCCCTTAAACTTTATATTGTTAAACAGTAATGTCCTTCTTATCAGTGGCTGTTGTTTGTCATATCTTTTAAAAGGTAAGAAAAACGAGCACAAGCGGAGAAAGAATGATACATCTTTTATTTCCCACTGATTTTTGCAGAACTTTTTGCTACATAGTTTATAGGAGATTATACATTTTATTTCCTTTGTATGAAGTCCGACATTTCACACTTTATAGTGATATGTTTGGTAGTGTACCTATAAGATTTTAAAAAGTTTAGAGTTTATTTCTTCTTTTGGAATGTACAGTGTATGAGGTAAAATTAAGTTTACATTAAAAATTTTCTGCTTTTTTATTTTCCCCTTTCACTGCAGAAACCTGCACCGAGATTAATGGCAAATACACTATTAAATGACATTTACTATCAAAAATAGGAATTAATTTGAATTTTTACTATGAAAAACATAGGCCACAACAGGGTCGCTGCAGTGACGCTCCATTTTTTTTTCTTTAATATTTAGACATTCAACCGCGTGGAAACTTTTGGGCAACTACACACAAACCTCATTTATACTGGCCAAACTTGGCACTGTAGAATGTTCTAGGAAAAAATTGGTTCATTATCAATGTGTTCCGTGACAACAGTTTAGCTGATACATAAAAAGTGAGGAAAAGGAAAAATCATATATATATATATGAAAGAAAAGTAAACACACATCACATTTCAAAGACGGAGCATTTTTACCATCGGAGAAACCCAAGTTTATAATTTCTTGTAACAAAAAGAAACAAAACATATTCTACATCACAGATAATTTGACACAGAAACGATTACATTACATGCCCACTTCTATTGTAGTTACGATTCTTCGGAGATCTTCAAAGCATGATACAGCTGTTTAAACCGACAGAGGTGCTTATTTTCAATTAAAAAAAAAAATGCAAACCCTCAAACAACTTAAAAAGAAAGATTAGTGAATCACTATTTCTGGTACAATAAATTAAAAAGAAAGGGAAGAGGAGGAAAGGTGAGCAGAACAGTGTGAGTTAAGAGAGAAGCTTTAGGAAGCTGGCAGTTTGTGGGTGCTGACGCAGCTGTTCATACATCAATCCGACCGCCCGACCGGCCAACGACTCACGAATGGCAAGCTCACAGAACAAGGAATGATGCAAAGTGCTTCTATGCAACAGTAACTACATGCAAACAACAATTTGGTACAGAATCTTGACAGACGGAACAATAAACATCAGATTCATTTATCTATCAAGGAATAAAGCAGCTTAAAAGGTTTCTTGGTGCAAATTACAAAGTTCTGTCATTAGGTTTTGGTGAGGGGAAACAAAAAGAGAGGATAAAAAAGGCAATGCACGGAGCTTATTTGCAATGGACACATGACAGCATCCTATCCTACATATGCTTTAGATAAAAGTGCTGGAACATACCTGAATTTCTGCGCTAAAGGCTTAATGATTTACCCCATGTTGTTCCCAGAACCTGGGAGAAATGCACGGCAGACAGCCCTGGAAATGATACTGGTTAACCCTTTGGAGAGGCTGGGGTTTGGCATAATGCCTAAAAGCAGGGAGCTTAACTCCTGGCCCTTTGCTTTGCACTTACAGTAACCCTCCAGCTAAGGCTGCTGGGAACTGCAGTTGCCTAAAGTCTGAAGAGCAGGAGTTTGGGAGCCCTAGCTTTATTAAAGCAGACAATGCCACCGGCATGGAACTGAAAGGAAATGTTACATCGCAATTGCCATTATCTGTGCCTCATTTTTCACCTTACTAGGAAAAATATGACTATTTTTCATCAATTAAAAAAAAAAAAAAGATGCAAACAGGTGAAAAAACTCATTCCCAATCACTATATATTGTCTGCCTTCTTATCATTAGCCCTGATTTCCTTTTTCCCCAGTGTTGTATTGAACAGAATGATGCCATTCCGTGCCCTACTTTATTAAGTATACAATCAACAGCTACAGCCAATACTTTTCTGACGAAAAAAAATATTAAAATCTTTTTTTTTTTAAACATTTTTTTTTAAATTCATTTTTTTTTAGACTATTCTAGAACTTCCAGTTTTGTATTTCTCTGCCTGAGTTGTAAGCTCTTCCACAGCCAGCAGGAGTGAGCAATGCACCAGGCAGCAGAAGGGTAAAGTTAAGACACAGAGGAGGTAGAAGTACAGCGCTAAGTTACCTTTCACAGCATCCCCCCCTTTTGTAAATGTTTTGTTGCAGCACTTTGGGTGTCCTTCAAAAATAGCTCTGTAAATATGTTACCCTTGCTCGACTGCCATCCTGACACCACGGAAGGAGCCGTTATGATTGTAAGTGTGAAAGCATTGAGTATAGAGATCTGCCTGGCAGCAGACGTTGTGCCTTCTTTTGCAGGTTACTGGTTTAGTATTGTGGCTAGCAAATATGGCATGCTACTGAAGTCTCAATGCTGTGCTAACTGCCACCTCTCGTAATGGAACATACTGAACAAACAATTGTAACCTATTTGGGATGTGCAATTAAAAAGGGGGAGAGAAAAAAAAATTAGCAGGGTGGGATTAGGTCAAATAGGATCCTCTCACTTGATAACAAAGTACTGGATGATAAAGGCAATCAGAATGGAGAACGTAGCAAAGAGCACAAGGATGACAGCAGCGCACTGCTCGTCACTAAGCGTCCGTGTTGTCCTTGTGGTTTCCACAGTATCTTTGTTGGTGCTGGTTTGGGTTTCACTTCGGTGAGAAATGAAGAGGACGGTGGCACTGTATGGACCAATGAGATCCTGATGTCCTGCAGAATCTTGGCACTGGCGAATGGCACATACACGGAAACGATATTCACAGTTTAGCTGGAGGGCAGAGTGGCGGAATGATGTACTAGGTCCCTTATAAACCTGCAGTGGGAGAAAATACAGATGGCTGTAGGTTTTACAAAGTTACAGAAGGTTGGCAAACAATTAAATGGTTTCTAATCTCAACCACAACTGGCAGTAGGTCTTAATAAGAAACTGGAGGTGCCAGTATGTTGGGCACAGCCACACTGCATATGAACACTGACTGGCATTATAGACAAACACACACAAATACACACAAGTACTGTGCATTATGATTCTTGGTATCAATGTTATTAATATAAGTAGGCTGAACAATAAGATGGTGTATGAAGAACAGACCTGACCATCAAACCTTTAAATTAAGGACAGCTAGAGGGCCACAGGGTTGGCAACCTTAGTCTATCTACTGAGAAACAGCAACATTAAAGGGGGTTGTTCACCTTTGAGTTAACTGTTAGCCCTTAGTATGTTGTAGAGAATGCTATTCTGAGACAATCTGAAATTTGTCTTTATTTTTTTTTTTATCTGTGTTTTTTTTAATGATTTAGCTTTATATCCAGCAACTCTCCAGTTTGACATTTTAGCAGCTACGTTGTTGCTATGGTCCAAATTACCCTAGCAATCATGCAGTGGTTTAAACGAGAGACTGGAATATGAAGGGCAGAGGGCCAGAACATAAAGCTAAGCAATAAAAAAACCAACAATGTATGTATGTATGTATGTATGTATGTATAACTTTATTTATAAAGCCCCACAAGGGTACGCAGCGCTGTACAATCTTACAGAATACACAATTACACACAGGGAGGACAAGTGTTATAATAAATACAATAAATAAGTATACATACACAGGGAATAAGTGCCATGTGGTATGAGACACAGTAGGAAGAAAGTCCCTGCCCCGTAGAGCTTACAATCTAAGTGTTCGGGTAACATACAGGCACAAATTGGAAGGTAAGAGTGCACCAGGTATGGGCATTTGCCCTAGAGCGCAGGAATAGGCAAAATAATGGTTTTTAGTGCTCCAGAAGGTAACATCTTTTTCTTAAAAAGAGTGAGTGATTGTTCCCTACGGAGGGATTGAGGGAGAGTTCCAGAGGTAAGGAACTAACTCAAAGATCAATTGTTATTTGGCTGCCAGCATCAGCAACCCCCTGGAAGCTGGAAGAGACAGGAAATAATTCAAAACGCCAAGACTATGACCCTAAATCCAGCCCTCAAGTCATTGGCCTTTAAACAAGTTTTGCTGAGCACGTATTACACTTACACAGTAATACGGTTATAGCACAGGATGTCCTGTTTGTTAATTAAATGGAAACCTGAGTTACCTTACTGAGTTAATAACATTAGCAGTGTGATATATTTGAAATCTAATTCTATTAGGAAAAAAAAGAAATTTACAACATTCACAAGAAAATAAAAAGGACTATAGGGGAGGTGGGTGTTGGAGATTGGGTTAATGTGCAACCCTGTACCAAGTGGTGAGTAAATGCATCATTTCAATTTCATTATAAGAAGTCAATGCTCATATCTGTCCTATAATGAAGTTACAATTCATTTGTTGATAGATTACGCTGGGAATCATCCTCCTAATCCTGCACAGCAAAGAGCACCTCACCGATTCTACATTTTAATGACTTCTACAGAGGGATTCTCAGAATTCAAGGGAAACACAATACCTAAAAAAAAACTTTTTGCAAGCATATTTGTACCAAAGTTTCATGTACAACACCACAGGTTGTATCCAGCCAAGAGTGTGACCATAAGAGCTACACTTTGAACAACAAATCAGCTTCAACCTTTCATGTAATAAAAGGCACTGATTTGCCCAGGTGCAGTATCCCATAGCAACTATTCATTAGGTTCTGCTCCTTTTGTCATTTAAAGGGCAAGCACACTGGCTGCACTCAGAGCTGTAACAGACAGACCTCTATGCCTGCTTTTGCACAGACGTCCATCTGTCACCACTCTATGTGACTAGCTTTTGGCGGTCATTTAAAGGCAAAGAAGAATCTACAGTCACATACCTGTTTAAAATCAGAGTCTTTTCCAACCATTAATTGCAAAATGTAGATAATCGGATCTCCTTTCATTGGCTGTAAGGACTCCCACGTGACATCACAGGTATGTTCATTAATTCGGTCAATTCTTGGAGCTTACAAAGGCAGATATTGAAAAACACAATAACTTGAGCATTCTTTCTGAATTTCAGTTTATTCATTGCTTTTTCTAGTATCTCATTAGGAAAATATTAGGAAAAATTAAAAAACATTTTTTGCACTAGGCTATAAAATGTAATTCTGAGCAACATTCCATGCATTGATTACCCGTTTCATTGGTTTTAATGTTTTTAGTATACGTATTTGCATCTATTTTAGCACTTTGTACTACACGTTTTCAGTAAAAACCAGTGTGATATTTTTACTCTCAGTCACCAGGTGTTTCTGGGTATTACCCCTAATGTACTTATTTACTTCTACAAAAGTATTGACCTACCTTTCAAGGCAGCTGGAAGTGATTTTGGAGTTGTAAAAACATATTCCGAGGAAAAAGGCCCCTCACCAGCCTCATTGCATGCCTGAATACGAAATGTGTATGACGTGGACTCATTGAGCCTTTGTACTTTGTATGTTTGACATGGTCCTCTATATAAGGATACAAATCTGAAAAAGAAAAAGTTGTAGGGACCACTCTTAAACCTGTGGATTTTTTGGCTAAACACTGTATCTTTTGGCACAGAGATAATACCTTCCAGAAAGCATGGCCATGAACTTAATTAATAAGCACTGGACTGAAAAGAGTTAAAAAGGCCAAATACAAACTAAGATTTTAACTACAATATTAGTCAGCTTTAAGTAAATTTGATTAAAGGAGAGCAATTTAGTTTTCATATATATATAATCGAAGGCCAACCACAAAAAAAACCCAGCAAAACTAACATTTAGTGCTAACGTTCTATTCAGAGCGACTGCCACCAATTATACCAGAAATTGACTGAACTGATTTTGATCCCATTTCATTTTTCATTTCTCTCTCCGACAAAACAAAAGATGGTGTCTGTGGAAGGCTTTAACCCAGGGGTTCCCAATCTTTTGTTAAAAGTTTTGGAGAGCCCAAAAAGGGCTGTGGTAGTCTAATAGCACCATGTGGGCTTCTAGCCTAGTAAATCTGTGCCTCCAAAACGTGTCTACAAGCCAGGAACAAAAAAAATAACTTTGAGGCAATTGTGAGCAACCTTAAGAGTGATGGCCCACGAGGAGACTAGTCGCCCACTTTTTTTCTTGGATATCACTGGTGACTAATCTCCCCGAAATTCCTTTCCACTGGCAATAAAGTAAATCGCTAGTGGAAAGGCATATGCGTTGCCTTGCTTTCTGAAGTTTCCGTGGGCCATCACCCTAATGAAGGTAGTGAGACTTAAGCCGTGTGTGTATGGTGGCTCGAAAAGGCGACAGATATTGCGAAGGCTGCGGATATTGGTTGTCTCGTCGATCAGCCAGGTTAAAAGATTTTGATCTGGCACTATTGAAGGCTTGTATGGCCACCTTTAACCTGTTAAGGGCCTGGCTAATTAAGCCTGTGTTATTGCTGTGTTTGTTATGCTACAATAGAACAGCCTGGTCGTGTTACCTTGACAGCTGAGATTTGAATTGCCTTATATACTGGTAGCAATACATTTTAGTAGTAGTAATAGTAAATGTTGTTAGCTGGGCAAAAGGTAACTTGCACGCAAGGTTCCATAAAACGAAGCTAAAGCTCTGACCTTGGGGCACCATGTTAGAAGCCTCACCTTTCATTCTTATCCTCCATTTGAAGGTGATACTGAATGGAATCTGTGGGTAATGCCCTGGATGCACCGTCTCCCCACTTCAGCTTAAGGTTCTGGTGACTGTACACCGCACATTCCAGTCGAGGTGGTTCTGGGGGTAGTGGCTTGGTTTTCAGTTTCACAGAATGGCTGAAAGGACCAGCTCCCAAGCTGTTTAGGGCTTGAACCCGTATTCTGAGAAAGGGTGAGAGTAATAAGAGAAATAAGCTTGGTTTGATAGAAAAAAAAGTCGATGCTGTTATCGTTGCAAATGACAAATCAGAATGAAGAAAAAAAAAAACACATGTTCACAAATATAAACAACTGGTCTCTGGCTCTTCAGTTAACACTGAACTACAAGTCTCAGAATCCTTAAATGAGAAGGAAAGATTCAGTTGCTGGGGGTGCCAATAGTTAGGCACCCCCGAGATTATAATCAGTCCCTTGATACCCCTGGCTAGTGCTCCTGTTAGCAAAAAGACTGCCCCGGCCCAGGGTACATGCGGTTCCTCTTCTTCCCTTCTTTTTTCAAAATCCTGGGGCCGTCTTTTTTTACATTCAGCTTCTCACTCTACTGTGGAGCAAAGAAAAAAGCAAGCTTGTTCGCATGTACCTCGGGCCAGTGCTGTTTTCTGCTAACAGGAGCACTTGCTCGGGGTATCAGGTAAGTGATTACAATCTAGTTCAACATTTGGCACCCCCCCAGTCACCGAACCTTTCCTTCTCCTTAAAACTGTAATTCAGAAATAGCTGGCCAAACACAAGGTTGAAGATGAAACAAAGATGGAATTGCACATTAAACATACATATTAACACTATAGGAGACCCAGGATAAAAACTCAGTGACAATAAACGAACTCAAGGATAGAGCCTATTAGTTGGGTTTAAAACAAGTGCTAAAATTAACAGGTACCCACAATGAGAATCCTACACTGTTTCTGAATCAGAGACAGCTTTTAGCAAATGCAAAAAAACCCCAAAACATTGTAGGTCAGCAGCTATGCGATCCACATGTAAAAAAAGATTCAGGCACAGGCATTTCAGCAGCATTGATCCTTTAATAAGTGGGACAGTGCACCCTGGACAGCTTACCTGTATGTTGTGTCTGGCTGTAAGTTATCTAGAATGTAGCTTGTTGCTTTGTAAACAGTAATCGGCTGCTTGTCCCCATAGTCTATGCTGTAAGTGGTAATCTCTGAACCATGATCAGATGGTTTTTCCCACTGTATTGCAAGGCAAGTGGAAGGACAGTAATTTGAACTGTTTACTTCATCTTCTTTTACTCCCCACAAACTTGTCACAGCAGCGGGGACCGATGCCGGCGTTAAACATGCAACCACATCACTAAAATGGCCCGCACCAGCAATATTTACAGCCTGGCAACAAGAAAGAAAAAGATAATGCTTTAATTCATATATGGGTAGTTTTCTGGTGGTGATAACAGGAATATAGTTGTAACTTGCCTGAACCCTGCAGTAATAAACAATTGCTGGCGAAAGGCCTTTAACTTCATGATTAAAACCAGGCCCGCAGTAGCAGATCTGCATGCACCCTTCCATGCCTCCCCATTCAACCCGGTACTCCATAATCTCAGCTCCATTGTTGTTGGGGGCCTGCAAACAAAAAGTGAATGAAAGAATCTGTTCCCTGCAAAGAGATGTAGCAGCAAACCCGCACATGTACATATTCATTTTATATATTCGCTTTACCTCCCAGTGTATAAGGACACAGGTTGCAGATCTGCATGTTAATTGAGGAGGTCTACATTGATCTGGTGGTCCTGGAGCTGTTGTCATTTCACACTTTTCAGAGAATGGACCAAACTTTAAAACATAACAAAAAAAATAAATGAGAACTGAAAGAAATTGACACAGAGATACAATAGCAGCTGTCACCTAAGGGCTTACTATAAACCCTTAGAGGGCACCCATCACCCTAAATTTTCTTCCCCCACCAGAGTCTGCACTCCGGTTGGGGAAAATAATCTTTTTTTCCCCCACTGTTGCTAGGCCGCCAACACCAGGAGTGCCCTTAAAAGGGATTCTGTCACGACTTTTATGGTGTACTTTGTATTTATAAATTACACTGTTTACATAGCAAATAATTCCCTCTACCATTTAAAATTTTATTCTTGAACCAACAAATTTATTTTTTTTAGTTGTAATATTGGTGTGTTGGCGCCATCTCAGTGCATTGTGCCTGAGTCTGAGCTTTCAGAAGGAGCCAGCACTACATATTAGAACTGCTTTCAGGTAACCTATTGTTTCTCCTACTCCCATGTAACTGGAGGAGTCCCAAGCCGGACTTGGATTTCTTACTATTGAGTGCTATTCTGATACCTACTGGGAGCTGCTATCTTGCTACCATCCCATTATACTGCTGATCGGCTGCTGCTCCAACTTGCAGCTCAGCAGTAAAGTGTGACTGAAGTTTATCAGAGCACAGGTCACATGGCTGTGGTGCCCTGGGAAATGAAGAATATGGCTATCCTCGTGTGAAATTTAAAAATTAAATATGAAAAAATCTGCTTCCCTGTGTTTTTCTTCTAGCGTTGTTGCACCAATTCATCCTGTATTGTAACAAAATGTTTTCTGCACTGCACCACAATAAACTAAAATTATGTGTAAAATCTATGATGCAATATTTATTTTGCTTTGAATAATGGATTTGAGACACTGTACAATCCTTGCCAAAGTTTAGTTTACAGAATCCAGTGTTCTCTGCATAATTAGAAAAATGACAGTAGCAGAACTGTACCCCAGTTTTGTTTGCAGCGCGCACTCGAAAGCTGTACGCCTTCCCTGGAAGAAGACTGGCCACTGTGCATTCCAGTTCAGGTCCTTGGTAGACTTCTCTATGCTCACTGGCATCAGAAGACGACATCTCCAGGCTGTAGCACGTGACTGGGGAACCACCATCAAGCTGCGGTGGTGCTGTTAAAAATAAGAAGGTAAAAGTCAGAAAATGTTGGAAAGCCACAGCTGAAAGCTTTGCTACATCTCTATGTAAGCAAGAAGACACGTGTATAAAAAAAAAAACCTCATTCATTCATACCCCATTTCATTTGCACTTCTCTTGCTCTTGGTCTGCCTTGGAGCCTGGGGGGCTGGCATGGCCCAGGGAACACCGCTGGAGTCTGAACTAACAGTGTATCTGATACCTAAAGAGCCATTAAACACAAAAGTACATTATAGCTGTGATTGCCATTATAGTAATAATAATAATATAGTAAATCACAATTGATCAAAGAAATTTTCCATTGTTAATATACTGAATCAGGTTAAGCTTGCCACAAATGGAAAAAAAAAACATGTTCATTTGGCCAAGCAAGTGGATCTTTCCCCAACATGCCCAGCTTGAAGTCGGACCTCAGATCGAAGAATCAGATCACATTGACAGGATGCAGGCTGTCGGGGTGAGGACTACATCAATAAGCCAATGTTCCTTGTCTCAATGGGAATATTAAACCTGCCTGATCAACATCTGCCTGTTTTTTGGACAGATATGGGCCTCACACAGGGGACAATAAGGTGCCAAGCTTAACTATATTTGTTTGCATCTATAGGACTGTTGTGATCTAGAGGGCAGCCTGAATAAATGTTGTACTACAAGGCAGGGTGGGGTAAATACCTTTACCTTAGGGAAAGCTGCAATGACAATATATTAGGAATTTTTCACTTTAACTTTGCATTATAATTAAAAGTAGTCCTATAGCATATGGTTAAGGCTATGAATAAACACACGTGCTGTTAGCTCCCATGACCATAGTCCCACAAAGTTGGATGCTTAGACTGCAAGGTACGTGACATTACCTGACTCTTCCCTCCATCACTGATGCAATGGACTTGTAAGCGATAAGAAGAGCCTGGACTCAGATGGTCACACAGGTATTCTCGAGCTGTTCCACTGTATACGACATCCCACTTGTTTCCTGCAGGATTAATCATTAATGTCTGATCAGTTTTTGACTGTGTTCTGCACATCTTGGTCTCCTAGTTTCTATATACCAGTCTCCTAGTAATTTGTTTAGAGATGAAATATGGAAAGATTGCTAACGGTTTCCTGCAGTTGATTAAATAAACTCTTAAGTACTGCATCCAAAACCAACTTCCAAGGTCTGTCTCGGTAAAGATCTCAGGCACTTACCATATGTATTTGTAACAAAGAATTTGCTTTTAGAGTGAATAATATGCAGACACTGGCCTGATAAGGAACAACTGAATAGCAATAGCTCGGATGCGCTACAACCAGCTGAGATAAGGGGAAGCGTGAATGAAAAAGAGAGCATAGAAACATATTGTGTAGATGTACTGTTGCAGGGAGATAACCTTTAATAGTATTTCTAAGCACACAATGTACCTTTATATTAAAAAGAATTATTATTTCAGTGTGCCAGATATAGTACATGCTAGGAATAATCCAGTGGTATTCTCTATGGAGGGAACCAATGAATGGCATTTGTGTTTGTGTACATGGTCAGTATGCTTCTGCTACTCTGTTTAACTCATGCTACTACTTTTTCCCATGTGCTCTAATGAGTTAAATTAAACTACTAACATGTATTAAAGAAAACAAACAAGACATATTTAAAATGTGTTTTGCCTATGAAATAACTAAAAAAAAAACCCCAAACAATCTGGAGAGCAAAGAATAAGAAAGGCTAATAACAAAATTAAATGGTCAATTGCAAAACTTTCTTCTTTTGGCAGAAAAAAAAAGAAAATGACATTACAAGTACAATTTCTACATGGATCTCCATGCCTGATAATATGTAAACTGGCGGAAAAGATGAATACCATTGCTGTCTTCAGACATCTCCATAACGTATTTTGTGATTGCTGCTCCTCCATTGTCCTTAGGTGGATCTATAAAAACCAACAAATTCCAGTTTAGAGCTTACTCTTACCATTTGTTGTGTTGTCCCCATTTGCAAGGAAAGTAATAAGAGTGGTCAGAATACTGTTCCCCAAACAAATTAGGCCTCCTCTTATGTAAACTACTAATGACCAGTGAAAAACAGTGCAATATAGACTGTTTCATAAGCTGCCAATGAATCATTAAACATATGGGCTCTACATACCCCATACTATCCTGAAGTTATGTGCATGGACCTTTCCCTTGACAGAAGGCTTTGAGGGTGCTCCTGGTCTGTCTGGACAAGTCACAAACTCCACCACCTCACTTGGGCTGCTCTTGCCTTCAGTGTTATATGCAATGACCTGCAATGACCAACAACATATATTTTCTCATCATTAATTATATAATAGTATTCAGCATTCTACCCTTAAGTCTACTGTTGCCTGGAAAAGATGAAAGGGTTTGCTCTCCTTTATATTTCCCTGTAGTATGATGTATACAATTTCAAACTGGTTTTCATTTTTTTATGGTTTTATAATTATTTAGCTTTTTGTTCAGCAGCTCTCCAGATTGGTAGCACCTATCTGGTTGCTAGGGTTTTCTTTACATTAGCAACTAGGCAGTGGTTAAATCAGAGACTGGAATATGAATATGAGAGGGACTGAACAGAACGAAAAGTAATAAAAAGTAACAATAATAACACAATTGTACACCCACAAACCAATTTTTGTTTGGCAGTTGGGGTCAGTGACCCCCACTTGAAAGCTTGCAAGGTAAAGTATAATTAGAATAATATTTAACTTAAATGAATGCCAATCATGCCAATCTGGGGTGCTGGGTGCCAGGAGAGCTGTTGTTAAGAGGTAAGTTGTCTACTCCTTGGGTAATAAAGGACATGTAATGTGTCTTTTGCACCTCTTTACTAACAAAACGGCATTTTAGATGTAATCGGGGGGGTGGGGGGCAAAGCCAAGTGGTAAAATGCTAAATGGGATAGCAGGCAGCCCACACACAGACAGGAAAATAGCTCACTGTGTCATAATTTATCTTATATAAAGCATTATACCTGCAGTGAGTAATTTACCCTGGAGGGAGAAACTCTAGGGAATAATTACATAAATGCTCTTATAAATATTATATTTATGGAAGCTGTTGTTTTTTTCTTTTCTAAGGCCTGTGTGCTATGACGTATATTCAAGGTGAACTTGCTATTAAAAAATGTTGCAAGAAATGAATGGGTAAATTAAATGTGTCTGTTCAGTAACAGATGAACTGCAAAGAACAGGAGCAAACTGTGCTGAATATGAATATCCATCATACATAATTATTTTTCTGTACTTTTACAAAATACTGGAAGATTTTAATATATTTCAGGATGCAGTTATTAATAATTTAAAGGCAAAATATAGGGGCAGATTTATCAAAATGTGAGTTTAGAGCTTAATACATAAAAACTCTCACCCATGTTCTATTCATTCCTATGGGATTTTTAGAAGCTTATTTAACAAATTGTGAGTTCTAAATTTCACCCATTGAGAAATACACTTCTAAAAATCCCATAGGAATGAATAGAACATGGGTGAGTTTTTATGTATTAAGCTCTAAACTTCTAAATACAGAAGGAACATGCCTTTTAAAGTTAATGTTTGTGCTACATTCATTACAATATATGTCCCAAAAACCATGCTGGTACCTCTGCTGGCTGCTTTCCCAGGATCCCAACCAATCAGCAGCTAGGGAGAACTTACAGGGAACTGAAGATTTTCTTTCCCTGTGTGAAGGCACAGTTGGTGCTTGGTTCCCACACTGCACTGTAATTCCTGGTAAGGACTATTATATAAGTCAGGGATCCCCAACCTTTTATACCTGTGAGCCACATTCAAATGGGAAAGGATTTGGAGAGCAACACAAGCATGAAAAAAATTCTGGGGGTGCAATTAAAGGAACAGTAACACCAAAAAATGAAAGAGCTTTAAAGTAATAAAAATATAATGCACTGTTGCCCTGCACTGGTAAAACTGGTGTGTTTGCTACAGTAACACTACTATAATTTATATAATAAGCTGCTGTGTAGCCATGGGGGCAGCCATTCAAGCTGGAAAAAAGGAGAAAAGGCACAGGTTACATAGCAGATAACAGATAAGTTCTGTAGAATACAATAGTGTTTTATTTGTTATCTGCTATGTGCCTGTTCTCCTTTGAATGGCTGCCTCCATGGCTACATAGCAGCTTATTTATATAAATTATAGTAGACTTTCTGAAGTAAACACACAACTTTTACCAGTGCAGGGCAGCAGCACATTATATTTTAGTTACTTTTATACACTTTCATTTTTTGGTGTTCCTTTAAGAGCTATAATTGGCTATTTACTAGCCCCCTATGTGGACTGGCAGCCCACAGAAGGCTCTGTTTGGCATTATACTGGGTTTTATGCAACCAAAACTCGCCTCCAAGCCAGGAATTTTAAAAATAAGCACCTGCTTTGAGGCCACTGGGAGCAACATCCAAGGGGATGGGGAGCAACATGTCGCTCACAAACCACTGGTTGGGGATCAATGATAAGTATTTATGGGGTGATTTTAAAGGGACGCATTACCTTCAGTTTAACGTGTAGTTTTTTATAGAAGGGCCTATTGCGAGCAACATTTCAATTGGTCACAAATTTTTTTCAACAATACATTTTTATTGAATTTGTTCTGTTTTTTTAGATAATAAAGTTGTTACAAACAACAGATGTAGAATTTCAGAAAAAAATAAAGAATAAATAAGATTAAAAAACACAAAATATCAATGATTCTGTTACATTAATACTGCTGGCATGGCTTTCTCATACAGATTAACAAATGTACCAGATAGTTATTACTAGTATATTATTACCAGTTTAATGCACATTAATAAAACCAATAAAGCACAACAGTGACTGGCTCCAGGGGTGTTTCTCAGTCTGTTCATAATGAAAGTTAAGAAACCGCCGGCTGATCAGTATGTCTATAGTTTAACCAAGGTTGCCAGGTGCTTAAAATTTTTGCATGGGTGTATACCTTTTCCTTTAAAGCAGGAAATATCTTACTTTTCCATGCTTTTGCAATTGTCATTTTTTTTTTTTTTTTATAGTTTTTGAATTATTTGCCTTCCTTTTCTATTTCCAGCTTTTAAATGGGGGCCATTGACCAGAGCAGGCAAAACACTGCTCCTTTGTGGCAGCCTAAATGCTGCAACATGTTGCCCTTGTGCCACTGGTGGGAGATCACCAATATCGTTAAATAAATAAATAAATAAACTTACCCTAAACTTATACTTTGTACTTCTTCTCAGATTTCTCACTGTAAATGTAAGGTCATCACCATTGTATATTGGCTTAAATCCATATCCCTGCAAATAGAATAGCACAGTATAAATTTCAAAACAAAGCTAATTTAAAAAAAAAAAACCACATAAATAGGGAACAAACAAAATCCACTAGTAAGCAAGCTTTCCCCCCTTATTTAACCACTTGTAAAAAGAAATGACCAGAAAGTCTTGTCAACCCAAGTTCATTACAAATTACAGAACTTTCTACCAAAAATCCCACAGTAGAAACTGTATAAGGATGTCAACTTCACAATAGCACAAACTTACTGACATTTATGTTGGAAACAATGCTGAAGGGCATCCAGGTCGGCAAACAAGCAAATCTTTGCACATTTTGACTGCCCAAGTAGTGGGTCAAAATAAAAAAATCATAACATCTGTCTCCTGGGCCAACTGTACCTTCCCAGGCCCCTGGCACAGTAAATGTGCACATGTATACACCACCCAAAAATCAGGGGCAATATGTGGCTCTATCTTACATGGCAGGAGGCTTCTTACTGTATAAAAGCAGTACATGACTATGCCATTAATCTAATTAAAAGAAACCATGTTTATTTAGAACTTTAGGTGCCCTATAAGTATAATCTTCCCTTTTTACCTGTAACAGATAGAACATGGCCCGTAAGCACATTATATGGAGCATTTATCTACAAACACAACAGAACCTGAGAGGACTGAGAAAGACACAATTAAAGGAGAAGAAAACGTGGAATCACTTATGGTACCCCCCCATGCAGGCCAGCAATCCTCTTTGGTCTTCTTTCTTTTGCACAGTAGAGTGAAATGCCGCACTTTAACAAAAAAGGCAGCTTTTTGACTCTACTGCACATGTGCAGGCCCTGGGATTGCAGCAAAAATAGAAGAGGATCTCTTGCCTGCATGTTACCTGGGCTGGTGCAAATTTCTGCCAATGGAAGCACCAGCCTGGGTTATCAGGTAAGCAATCTTAATAACTGGGGGGTACCTAAAATTTTGTCAGGAACTAGTTCCTATATAAGTACAATAACTACACTGATTTTAGACATGAAATGGAAGCAACGCAATGGCCACAAAATGAATGGATCTGTGCTGGAATGGAAAAGGATAAAGTCAGACAGGTGAAAGGTTCGATAACAGCACATACCGAAGTTTCATCTTCCATTTCCAAAATATAAGAAATTCCTTCATCAGATGGTGTACCTGAGGGTTTAGTCCACTGCATGGATAACCAACTAATTCCTGCTTTATTTAGTGTCGGACTTGCTGGCATGGTAGGAGCACTGCCTGAGGTGTAAAAGAAAACTTCTTCACTGAAACCACTGTGGATATGAAAGAAAAAACATATTACTGGAAGAAACCAAAGACACCCTGAGGTACTTCTTGGAAGAATATAACTACATTAAAGAGATTCTGTAATGATTTTTAAGGTGTACTTTTTATTTCTAATTTACACTGCTTACATAGCAAATAATTCACTCTACCATTTAAAATTTTATTCTTGACCTAAACAAAGTATTTTTTTTAATATTGGTGGGTAGACCGCCATCTCGGTGCATTGTGCCTGAGCTTTCAGAAAGAGCTAGCGCTACACATTAGAACTGCTTTCAGCTAACCTATTGTTTCTCCTACTCCCATGTAACTGGAGGAGTCCCAAGCCGGACTTGGATTTCTTACTATTGAGTGCTATTCTGATACCTACTGGGAGCTGCTATCTTGCTCCCTTCCCATTGTTCTGCTGATCGAATGCTGGGAGGGGATGATATCACTCCAACTTGCAGCTCAGCAGTAAAGTGTGACCGAAGTTTTTAGAGCTCAAGTCACATGGCTGTAGCACCCTGGGAAATGAAGATTATGACTGGCCCCATGTCAATTTTAAAATCCGGCACAGCCCCAGCCCCACTCAGGAAAAATCACAGGTCTGAATTCTCTTACCTGTCTGTAATTCTATTTAGTTATAGAATTTACGGAGTGTTTTATTACTGTAAAACAGAAAGTTTGGAATGTTTTATCTGGAATGCTTGGGACCAGTGGTATAACTACCCTTGTTTGGTAATCCCCAGGAACCTTTTTCATGCTTGTGTTATGCCCCGACTCTTTTTGCATTTGAATGTTGCTTGTGGGTAAAAAAGGTTGTCAACGCCCATTTTAGGGAAATGGACAATTAGAAAGCATATTACAGAGTAGGATTCTTCATAGAAACATACACATTAGTTGTGTTTTAAGTTTTCAAAAATCTTTTTCCTAACAAACCTTGGCTGGACCCAGCAATGCTTTGTGCCAATCAGAGCTGAAGACTACCTATAGGCAGTGGAATATAGCAGAGCACCTTACTTCCTACCCAGCCCAGCAGAGACTACAGCGGTCAAATAATAACAAATATTTAGTGCGGGTTCATAAAATGCTCTTTACCTCATGCCCATATCATTTTTTGCTGCAAGTCTGAATGTGTATCCCATAGCTGGTGACAACTTTGTTAACCTAAACTGCTTCTGTGGTCCATAATAACACTGGCAGAACTCTTTGCTCCCTTTCCCCTGTAGAAATAGTATAACAAAAGGAAATTAAATAACTATTACATGCATTATAAATACACCAGAGGCATGTATAATATGTGTTATGAGAGACTAACAATAAAAAAACTAATGTTCCAATTTAAAATGTAAGTTATTGCTAGGAAAAATGTAATTTCTCACATTACAGTATTATTATCATTCATATATAGATGAATATGCCATATAAATGAACGAATGCCAAGCAGTTTCTGTCTCCCAAAGTCTAAAACACAGACAGACATATAAATTGTAAAGGCTCATCTCACAATAATATGCACATTATTCCATATTTGCCTAAATACATTTTAAAGCGAGTTGAGCGGTTGCTGTGCATTCCCTTTACACACACCTCTGTTATTAGTCACAATCTAAGGGCCACTTTAGATACCCCATGCAACCCAACTGGAGTCAGCCTGTGTTAAGCTATATTTTCCCCTGGCAAACCAATTAGCCCCAATACTCGCAGAACAAATTGAAAGCCTCAAAGTCTTACTGTCCACCTCCCCGACAATGACTTTTACACATTAATAAATTCTGGGCAATAAGCAACTGACTAGCATTCATGTTTAAAGTTAAGTATGTATAAAAGTACATATGCGCAGAAGGAATTCTCTAAGTGCTCAATAAATTATAAACACTTTACGTTGTTGGTGACAAGACTTACTTCATCCCATTCCAGAAGATAGTTCTCTATTTTACAGCCATTGTCACATGATGCCTAAAACAAAAAACACAACAAAAAATTAATGAGAAAAAAATACCCCAATTACAAACTCAGGTAACCCCACAAATAAATACAATTAAATGGCTAAACATTATCTCATTAGAAGATAATGTGAACAACACATTTTTTAAAACAATTTAATTGTATCAATTGTATGCTACTAAGGTGGTCATACACAGGCCAATAAAAGTTGAAGATGGACAGAGTTGTCAGCTTATTGGCCCATGCATTGGACATTCAGACAGGCCAGATGTCAATTGGGCAGGATTAAAAAACCCATCAGGACATCAGGACAAGGAGTGTATTGACTCATTGATGCGGCACACTTGTACATGTCCCCAAACTGCCCCAAATATTCCCATACCCCATGAGCTCCACAGCTTGATAGCATATATGAATAGGTATTAGTGTGTCCAGTGCAATATAACCATTCAGCTGTTACCAAATCATAAATATTCAACTAAACGGATCATTTATATTAAAAGTATGAGCCAATAATGAATAACATAGGCAGAAATGGGCATATTAATATCAAAATACTTAGGCACCAAAATACTATAGGAGAGGTGACAGTAGAATGTTAGAATATACAGATTACAGAGGACAGTGATAAGGAACACTGAATTCAGTACACTTTCTAGGTATCACTTGTAATCTATATATTCTAGAGCCAGATTAGTATACTTTAAGGGTCCCAATGTTATGGTCTGGCAAAATCCTTCAGTGCACAACATATTAACATACATTCCCATGTTTTAATATAAATAAAGAAGAGTCTAGGGATACAGATACAGACTCTTGGGAGGAGCTTGCATTGCTATGATTACCTTCCACTGGAGAGTGAGTGAATTTTTGGTCCGATTAGTTATTCGTGGATTATTTGGTGTGTCTGGTTCACAGCAAAGTGTAGTGAAACTGACCGCTTCTGACAAGTTTCCCTTTACACAGTTCGACTCCGCTTGAACTCTAAAAAGCAAAAGATATTTAGACAAAGGTCCAAGAACAATAAAACTAAGTTTAAATTTGTAAAAACTAAATATAATAGTATTAGGATAAACCCTAGTGATCAAGGGAGAGTAATGCATATAAGTATTAAAGACTCCTTTAATACTCAATAAACAAAAAATTGTATATATTTCAATCCCTTTAAAGCATTAACAACCCCATATGAAAAGCCTATCAAGTTTCATGCTTGCCCAGCACTGGTGCCTATGATTAAGTGCTGGGTAAGCATGAAATGCGTTAGGCTAGCCATATGGGGTTGTTAATGCTTTTAACGGATTTAAATAATTACAATTTTTTATTTATTGAGTAATAAAGGAGTCTTTATATTCATCGAAAAAATATATATAATTGATCTATAGATTCAGCACAAATGCATTTCTTAAATGAGAAAGAAAGGTAAAAACTAAGTAAGCTTTAACAGAAAGGTGTTTGTAAATACAGCCATAAGCACTCACAGAAACGCTGCACTGACTTCTCTGTGAAAAGATTTGTTGTGTTTGTAATTCATGTGCCAGAGACACACAGCTTTCTGCTCTCTCCTCTCTCCTGCTCCCCCCTCCCTAAAGAATGCTAAGAACTCACTCCCCCCCTTTGGAATGTGGATCTGAGCCAATCAGCAGGAAGCTGACTCATAGTCTTACTAACTGAGCATGGTCACTTGGTCTGGGTATCTGTGCAGGAGTGAGGCATTATGGGAACTTTCTTTACACAGCTCAGCGTTTTTTCTTCCTGTTTGGCTTCTGATCATCTGAACAGATGAAATATGGGGAGAGTTAAGGGCACTATTGAGAGAACTGAAGGTATGCCTGCAGCTTGAGATTAACTCTTTATTAGCCTTTCCTTCTCCTTTAAAAAGAGCAAAATGTTTCCCCATAATAAAACCAACTTGAGATCTACCTGGGCCAACAAACTGCCAATGCTTTACAAAAGATCTAAGGGGCGAAGACAGAGAAGGCAATTAGACATCGGGATTTTAAACCTGCATAGGGGCGACTAAAAATCCAGTCATGCCAACTAATCGCTGTGACAATATCTCTATTAGAATATACCGGTGGTACAAGCCACCAGGATTTCTTATCGCAGTGATTAGTGACCACGACAGGATTTTAAAACTTCCAACCACTAATAGCCCCGCCTCTCTTCGTCCTAAGATATTGAGAATAATAACTGGTTGTGGCAGCTATCATATCACAAATGTTTTCTGATGGTCTCTGAAATAGCTTTGAAAAGGCAAGGAAGGAAGGGCACAAGAGGTTTGGATATAAATACACACGCAGTTATCAGTGCAGAACCTTTTCTTAAAGGGCTACTTCTTCCAAAACATGTTTATAGAAATAGGTCTTAATAGGAAGCCCTTACATTGGTATACAGAACATAGTGTCATATAAGGATCATCACCGTCCACTTTAAACAAGTGTAATTGCTTCTAACATTAGTCTGTGGGCTGTTTGTACTAAAGAAGGAACGGATATACCTCCTTATGCTGGATAGTCAGTCAGTTTGTATGAAAGCCTGTGGGCTGTTTTCAGTCTGATGATATTGCTTTAATCACAGACAATACCTTTGTGACTTCATGAGCCCATATCAGTACACAAATTCAAATAAATTCATCTTAGGTTAATAAAGAAACAAAATAGTTTTAATACCAGGTCTATTAAACACTATACATAAATCTAGAACAAAGAATTAAAAAAACAAATTAACATGTATAGTGCATTGGGTTGTATTTCATAGTCAAGTTCCGCTTCCCATTACAGGAATTAATACAAACACAGCAATGTATAGGAATAAAGAACGCCAGGCTGTGGTCTGATTTGCAATGTGTCATATGTTCCTGCTCGATCACAACTTTTAGTAATCATGTACAGAAGTCTATGTAGCTGGGTGCAGGCTTGTGTGACCATTGGGTCTCCAGTTGGATGGCCTAAATTTACAACAAGCTTACAACGTTTTAACCACATCCGAGTAACATAGTAAGGAAAGAAGAATGATTCAGAAGGACTGGTCCTTCTCTTTTCCCTAATAGGCTGCAAACCGCAATAAAAGATGGCCTGACAGGCCAATTCTGTCCACTAGTAACTAAAGGTGGCCATACACGTTAAGATCCGCTCGCTTGGCGATATCGGGCGAATTTAGGCTAATTCGGTGGTTTGGCCCCAGACAATGGTAATGGGCGCAGTTGGTTTGGGGACCGCATCAACGAGCCGATGCAGTCCCCGATCCGACTAAATTTTTAACCTGCCCCATTTCAGGCCAGATGTCGGTCGGGCAGGCCCGTCGTTGGTGCCCCTACACGGGCCAATAAGCTGCCAATCAGTCTAAGGGACAGCTACAATCGGCCCGTGTATGGCCACCTTAAGGTTGTCTATTCCTCTAAGAAGCACCGTTGTAATTAGCTAGATTTTAAAAGGACATGCTGGTAAATGTGTTTAGTCAATGATCCCATTGCCAGGGTATTTTCTGGCGTATTGCAGCCACAACAAAACACAGCTGACAAAAAGCACCATGTGTCAAAGCCATAAAAGGGAAAGGATTTACGAAAATACATCATTAAAACAGCAAAATAAATAAGCTGATGTCTTCATTTAAAACTTTTACATTTGTAAATAGATACATGAGGTACTGCAAGTACTGGGAAAGCTATTTTACAGGAGGTAAATTGTATCCATCGGATACAACAAAACAGTGCCACGGATTATGATGTGTGTGCAAACAAAATGTAATTTTATTGTCTTACACAGCTATTTTTTAAGTTATAAAAGGAGTTATAAATAAATAACAGTTAGTAGTTGTCTGGAGAATTAGAGGTTATATTATGATGAAGAAACAGTCAGTAACTAGTGACGTGTCAATATATATCTTTCTTTTGATCAAAGTTTTATAGCACACTTCCACCTGAAAGAGCATGGGCAGGATTTGGGCAGCCCCTTCCTGGCTACTGTACACAGATACCACATGCTGAATAAGGGGCTGATACTATTGATATGCAGTGCAACAAAAGCACGTAATCAGTGCATGCTCATCTGTGCTATTGTTTCCAGTAACCGGTCTCTGGCCAATATTTAATTTCTCTCTTTTTAAGCAAACATTAGACTCTTTTTGTTGTCTGAATGAAAGAGCCATCTGTTTCACTGTAGTGATCGCAATTTAAAAGAGCAAAACATGTAAAAAAGATAAACAAAAGCTTGGATAGCTAAGAAACTCCGTACAAGAACCAACCGCAACAGGTAAGCAAACAGAAGCCTATTTGGAGGCTAACGCCTTCCTCCTAATAATCATGGAAATAATATATCACTACATACAGCCTGTGGCTTTGGTAGTGCTTAAACTACAGCTCCCCCAAAGGGATCTGTGGTTGAACTACAAGGCCTAAAGTAGTAAAGTAAGGTGGACATCCCATTCTCATAATACCAGGAGTGCCATGACTTTAAAAGTACAGCTGGTTAACATGCAACCCTCCAAGCTTCTAATATTGTTGAGCAGGGCCAACATCAGGGGTGGAGATTACACATAAATGAGGAGTGGTCAGGTTGAATTTGGGATGTGAGTGAGCATGGGAAGGCCTTTTTTTTTTTTTACTGGGGCCTGGCAGGGCTTACCGCACAGCAGGCCAATGTGACCATTGGGCCCCTCTGGGACAGAGCCCTGATAACTAGCCATGAAAGTGTTGCATGATTTTTGATAGAGATTCTGTTGAAGGGTTTTTGGAAATGTAGTTCTATAACTGCTCAAGGTCTGCTGGGATGGGCAACACTGAAACTGAGTATTACTGTTCCCATTTCACCCTACTTTAGCTGCTATCCAACATTAAGTTTACCTTCTGAGGGGTGATTATAGCCTGTTGCACACTCTCCTGGCCTACAGCTGCATCTCTGTGGGGGGGGGGTCATGCCAGTGTCCCTTAACTAAACAACCCCTTGAAGACAGCTTTAGTACAGATATAGCAGGCACAACAGATTTTCAGAGACTTGGCTGTTGCAAATCTGGAAAATGAGTAAATGGGTAAGATGTCTGTGGGTTTTAGTAAATATATTAACCTCATATCAGGTAAGATGCTTTGTAATCAATAAAAAAAAAAGACAACAATGAAATTATGTTAGCAAGAAATTTAGTAGTAGTATTGCCCTACCGTGCATGATAATCAGTTGCAGGTCTCAAGTCATCCATAGTAACAGTGGCCTTTTCTCCACTGCAAAAAGTGAAAAAAAAATGTAAACATAAATATTTAATAGAAAGCGGTCCAATGCTGCTTTTTATACATTCACTGTGTGATAAATAAAACTGAAATTTATAAAATTAATTTATAGGAATTAAAAAAAAAAAGATAATGAATGTAAACAGGTTAAAAATAGAAAGAAAATGGTCCCAGAATGACTAAATTGCTTTTTGTATTCCTGGAAATCCCAATATAAGACATCCTCACTTTTAAGTAGAACTACTAGGATCTGAGTGTTTTGCTATCAGAACACGCAGATAACTACAAACAGCAATTGCAAAGTCAGTACAGTAGAACTGCCCTGTTTAATATTGGACATAGAGCAATAGCACCACCTCCTGCCCACACATCAACACAAAAGCCAAATGTGAATGATACTGCAACATATTCAAAATGCAGTTGCACCTATAAATACACTACACTGTTACAAAATAACCAAAATCTACTGCTTTTATCAAGTCCTCTCTTTGAAAGTGCCCCAAAGATGTAGATTATAATGAATAATGCAATCTATAAAAATTTCTAAGTCACGTAATTCCTTACTCAGTTACACTATCTCTATTAATTACAGTAGGGGAACATTATCTATTATATAAATAATGCCCTTCCAACTGTAAAATATCAGAATATTAAAGCTGTTGTATGTGCCATATAAGGCAAGGTTGTAGGGTCCCTCACCCTTCTAATACTTGCGCATTTTAACTGTGTATTTTTCTTTTCTTTCTAAACAACACATGTTTAAAGAGCCATATGACACAAATGATATCACTAAGCAGCATATCCAGGAAGAGGGGTACTCCTCTGCAAGTGAAGCAATAACTGTACCATTGGGGAGGAGTATTCATGGTCCCTGTGTATCATAAGGATAATTTTACAGGTTATTCATGGTTCTTTTGTTACATTTATCCGCCCACAGTAAAATTATCTGCTTAATGACCTTTAAGTGATCATGGAACATCTTAGAGGCTTCTTACAAACTTTTAAATTCATAATAAGTTGTACATTATTCCCAAGACATACACACATATGGGAGCAGTGTAAAACTGCCCAGATTTATCTACTTAACAAGATACTTACCTATAAGCAACCTTGTACTTTCCATCTTTCCCACTGCTCGACAGCAGGATTTCATAAGCGTATGGTTCAGGGCTACATGTCCCATCATTCTGCTCACTGATAAGGCTGGAAGGTGATGACCATGATAATGTTACAGACCTGGCCTGGATATCGGATACCTGGAAAAAAAATTGTGAAACAAATAAAAGCTCATACTTACATACATACATGGCTACATACATGTCCTCCCTGATTTCCTCCGGAGAGAATCCTCCCCCAGTCTTTTTAAAACAAAGGTTAAAGACTACCTTTTGGAGCATTCGCCCAGCACCTGATCTGGGAACTGGCACTTATATTGTAGTGTCACCCACTGTGACCTACAGCACTTATATTTGCCTATTTGTGTCTGTTAGTTACCCTCCCATATAGATTGTAAGCTCTACGGGGCAGGGACCTCCTTCCTCTTGTGTCCTCGACTCTTAACTTATTGCTGCTGTATTTATCTGTATTTATTATTATACTTTGTATTTATCTATTATCTTAACACCCTGTTTGTATTAATGTATTCTACTGTACAGCGCTGCGTACATAAGTAGCGCTTTATAAATAAAGATATACATACATACATACATACAGTTGCTTGTATACTTGTAATACTGTTTGGTTACACATGTTGATAGCCTAATCAGGCTGATCTTTTGGATCACTAGGTAGAAGTGAGCCTCCTTACATTTTGGAATGGCTGATAAACATGTAGACACATACAGACAGAATTATGTACCTTATAAACATTGGAGCAATTGCCCAGAACTTTTTCATTATAATCTTTTTATTAAACTTCCAACATACATAAAAAATAAAGGCAGTGTGGTTCAATGTTGAGGTATGCATAACAAAAATCTGGGTCAATAAAGTGTAAATGCCTAAATCTACTAAATGAAAAAAAATATTGATGATTGTTTTAGGGAATACTAACTAAACTTTATGATTCCATTTTAATTGTAAGCAACTTTGCAATATACATCACTGACAAATCTGAAATGGGTTTAGTTATTTGTAAATCTAATTGCTATACAAAGTAGTTTCTGTCTTCCCTTCTCTGCACTACTGGTTTTGGTTCTGAATACACCTATTATAATACATAAAGCCAACAGAGTGCTTTAAAGAGATTGTTCATCCTGTGCACAAGCCACTGCTTAAATAAATGGCAGTTTTTAGGAACTAATGCTTATTTTACATATAGCACAACCCCCATTAATATAGCACTTCTACATGCCAGCAATGGCATGTCAGCAAAAGCAACTGATTGTGGGAAAGGCTATGGAAATTGGAGACCCTCTCAGTCTGTGCATTCATTTGCTCTTATGGGAACTGTACGACTGGCACTACTAAATGTCAGCATAGCTCTGTCCTGCCATTGGGCTTTGCTCTCTGCTCAATCTTTCAGGTGAAATACCTGCTGTGAATGGTATTACTTTACAGAAGGGAACAAAGGAGCACAGTGAGAATGTGAAATGTAATGGGATTCCTATGAACTCTGGAAAAGCCCACGTACAAGTAAATAATAGCAGCTCTTCCGAACATCGCAGTGATGAAATATAGCTGATCACATTGCTAGAGCTTGTCACAAGAATATGAACTAGACAGAATACAAATATATTACAGAACCTCTTGCAGTATTTATGCTTTAAATACAGTGCATGCTGTTACCTGGTATATGCTTCTGACAGAGACAGGTATCTCATGTTCTTTTTGTAATTTATTTTTTTTGTGGTTCCTGCAACAGTATACCAACCAGCATTTTAAAAAATATATTTTAAAGCAGGATGTAGGATTTAATTCTGTTCCCTTGGTTGCTCCTCTTGTATATATGCATAGTGACAGATTTATGAGGTGAAAGGCCAGATCAGCTTTTCCCCCTGAGTAAAGAGCATTTGTCTCCATAAAGTTATATTAATGGCACATTCTGTAGCTGCACATAATATGAGTTAGGCACCCTATTGGATATGTGCATGTGTGTATGGCTTTTCTATACGGTGTTCATGGGTGATCAGGGTAAGACTGGCCCAGTGGGAAACAAGGAAACATCCCATTGAGTGGTGGCAGCAGAGGCTGGGCCCTTGAGGTCAGTTCTCTGGTGGGACCCAGGTACCCACTAGGACTACAGTTTAGGTGATGCCTGAGCCAGGTGTCTAGAAGATGCAATGCACCATGTACTGTATATTTAGCATATGGGCACATCTTCACTGTCCACTCATAAATAAGCCTAGAAATCTCCTGTTCAATCTCCATCATTTCATGCAATGAGACAGAACAAGGAAAGAAAATAAGTCTTACAATAGTGGCAAGCAGGGTGGCATGGTGGATATAACTTCTACCTTGCCGTGCTTGGGTCATGAGTTTAATTCTGGCCTGTGTACTACCTGAAAGGGGTTTGTATATTTTCCCCAGGTTTGTGCGTTAATTGTAGGTATATTGGCTTCCAATGATACTGACTTTAATGTAGGTGAATGCGATAGGGACCTTAGACTGTAAGCTCCATGAACAAGAGGAAGGCAAAACAGGGACGTGCCTAGGTTGAAACAGGGGTGGGGAAGATGGGGGGGCTAGGCACGTACTTTTTCTTTTACCTACCCCTTGTCTGGGCCTTGTACCCCCACTAGCTGGTCCTTGTTATCCTCTCACCCCCCCTTTCTTCAGTGCTTGTGTGCACTCATTGGTGTACACATGCAGGGGGTCAGGATGAGGTGGCTGGCCGGGTTGGTAAACTCCACTGAGGCAAGAACTGATATAAATTCTGGATGATCTTTGTAAAGTTCTACATAGATAATAATGATTCCTAAATAAGAATAAAACTGTGGCTAAAACAGTTGCAGTGCTGGTACACAACACACTTTATGAGGTTTTTGAGGTAGTAGTCTGTCTGCCACATCTGATTTTGGAAATGTGCTTTTTATGTTTCAATATTGGAAACGGCAATATGTGGATTATGAGTGTTGCTGCTTTCTTTTCACCTATCTTGTTACTGGGCTTCTTTTTATGTGTTTGTTTAGATGTGTATAGTTTTTAATGAAGACAATGAATGAAGATAAAAGTAAGAGATGGTTTTAGCTTTTCAGAGAAGACTTCAAGTGAATATTCCAAGAAAGTTCTAAAGATTCAGATGCTTTGTGTGCCTTACTTTCATGTGTATCGAGACTGAACCAACAATGAACCTTCAAAGCAACAAAAAAAAAAAAAAGCATCTTACTTTTATATGCATTTCTATTGCTGATGAGATGCAGGGAGCAACTGAGTTTATGAGGATAAAACATAAAATGAAAGCAAGTACTTGAACACAGGTGTGGTCCCCAAAGTAATAAAGCATTTAGCAGACTGCGAATATGTCTTTCAGCAATCTAGGCTACCACTGGATGTTTTATTTTTGGAAAACCTGTGGATGCCACTTCCCAGGAACTTTGTGTTTGACTAAATCTTGGTATCTTTATTATAATAAAGGTATGCACTATAACGGCTTTGGCTTAATTAAAGCAAATAACTGATATTGGTTAATAAATAGGGCAAATCTGTTACATGTTACAGTAAAGGAATACTGTCATGGGAAAACATGTTTTTTTTGTTTTTTTTAAACACATCAGTTAATAGAGCTTCTCCAGCAGAATCCTGCATTGAAATCTGTTTTTAAAAACACAGATTTTTTTATATTTAATTTTGAAATTTCACATGGGGCTAGCCATAGTCTTCATTTCCCAGGGTGCTACAGTCATGTGACCTGTGCACTGATAAACTTCAGTCACACTTTACTGCTGTGCTGCAAGTTGGAGTGATATCTCCCCCCTCCCAGCAGCCGATAAACAGAACAATGGGAAGGGAGCAAGATAGCAGCTCCGAGTAGAAATCAGAATAGCACTCAATAGTAAGAAATCCAAGTCCATCTTGGGACTCCTCCAGTTACATGGGAGTAGGAGAAACAATAGGTTACCTGAAAGCAGTTCTAATGTGTAGCGCTGCCTCTTTCTGAAAGCTCAGATGCACAATGCACTGAGATGGCTGCCTACTCACTAATATTACAACTAATAAAAACCCCTTAGAGTAGGAGAAGCAATTCAAAGTGATTAAGGAGATGCTGCAGCCTAAAGGTGGTCATACACGGGCCGATTCTAGCTGCTGACATTGGTCCTTTAGATCGTCTCTGTGATGTGGTCCCCAAACCGGACGGGCACCTATACCCACTGTTCTAAACGACCAAATTAGCCTGATATCGCCCACCTGTAGGTGGGGATATCAGGAGAAGATCCGCTTGCTTGGAGACCTCACCAAGCAAACAGATCTTACCGTGTATGGCCACCTTTAGGGTGAAGAAACACAAAGCTAATCTTAGCAGCGATGTGTCATGGCTACTGAAATACACAATGCTGATCATTTCTACGTGTTTTAGAAGAGCCAATGCTCAGTATTGTCTCTGACAAGGTATTTTCTGGAGTTTAGTAGCTGTAAAAAAGTAGCTGCTACTAGTAGCTCAGTGTGTCTTCACCCTTACTACTAACCTTTTAACACCTAGGGGCACATTTACTAACCCACGAACGGGCCGAATGCGTCCAATTGCGTTTTTTTCGTAATGATCGGTATTTTGCAATTTTTTCGGAAATTATCGCAACTTTTTCGTTACCAATGCGATTTGTGCGAAAAAACGCGAGTTTTTCGTAGCCATTCCGAAAGTTGCGCAAAATCTGGCGATTTTTTCGTAGCGTTAAAACTTGCGCGAAAAGTCACGATTTTTTCGTAGGGTTAAAACTTGCAAATCGTATTGGTAACGAAAACGTCGCGATAATTTCCGAAAAGTTGTAAAGGCGCCGAAAAAATTGCAAAAAATACGAAAAAGTCGCAAAATGTTCGTTTTCCAATCGGAATTTTTTCAATTCGGATTCGAATTCGTGTCTTAGTAAATCAGCCCCCTAGAGTGGAAGTTATTTCGATATTTCAAAGAGGCTGTTCACTGATTGAAAACCTTTTAGTCCTTTAAAAGCTCTCGTGCAGCCTGCAGACCCCTGGTTGGACAGTTTTACAATAAATAAGAAACTGCACAGCACTTTATGTATGTTTGCCCTTATTTTGCCCTTGCTTGTCTATATGGAATCTATAAAAAATTAACAAAATCCAAGAGAAAATAAAAGATGATGGTGGCCCTTTTAAAAGACTTACCACAGGTTGGGAAACCGTTGAGAGCAGTGCTTCGAGTGCCTTTGTTTCATCATCTTTTTCTGTAAAGGAAATAACAGGGACTTAACTACTGTGTATGCTTTAGAATCCAGAAATAGATCATAGATCAGTGTCAGAGTGGGGTGCCAAGGGCCCACCAGAAAATCTTAGACTTTTGGCCCACTTTACCCTTCTCTATTTACTCGCTTTCTTTAATTATTTCTTATACATACTATTTACTATCCTTTCCTCCATTTATTCTTTTATACTCCATTTATTCTGTTTTATACCAAAATGGTGGGTAAAAAATGTTATGTTAAAGTGATACTGACACAAAAAAACTACTTTTTAAAATATGAATCTACATAAAAAGTTCCCTATAGGTCATGTTGATCATTTTTCACTGATATGGCTGCTTTTGTTAGTAATTATTAATTGAACTCCCTAAACCTGACTGTTTTGCCAACCTGACTGTCCCTTCTCAGCCTGTCAGTTATAGCTTCTAATGCTTACGGACTCCTGCTGCACAAATATGGCCGCCCCCTCATAGGGGAACATGGGGGATCAGATAGGGAATGTAAAAGCCTCAGGAAATACGTTTATGGCAAAATTATAAACCTCATGCAAAGACAATGTTATGAAAGATGTAAAAAAGGTTACTTCTGTCAGTATCACTTTAAGAACACCCATGTCTTGTTAAGAGGGTGTTGAAGCTTAAAGGAACAGTAACACCAAAAAATGAAAGAGCTTTAAAATAATAAAAATATAATGCACTGTTGCCCTGCACTGGTAAAACTGGTGTGTTTGCTACAGTAACACTACTATAATTTATATAATAAGCTGCTGTGTAGCCACGGGGGCAGCCATTCAAGCTGGAAAAAAGGAGAAAGGGCACAGGTTACATAGCAGACAACAGATAAGTTCTGTAGAATACAATAGTGTTTTATCTGTTATCTACTAAGTGCCTGTGCCTTTTCTCCTTTGAATGGCTGCCCCCATGGCTACATAGCAGCTTATTTATATAAATTATAGTAGACTTTCTGAAGTAAACACACAACTTTTACCAGTGCAGGGCAGCAGCACATTATATTTTAGTTACTTTTATACACTTTAATTTTTTGATGTTACTGTTCCTTTAACTTACCAATGGTCTCTGCAACCAGCAAAAACAAATAACATTTAATTCTGGCCTAAGAAACAGACTATTAAATCTCTTCATACATCTCATGATCACTTAAAAATGCTTTTAGCATACTGAACAATGGCAGCTTGACCACCATTCTTCTCAATTGGATAACAAATACCTGTCATGGGCCTTTACTCAAAAATGCTTAGGAGGGTGTCTTTATGGGGAGATTTGTCTGTCACTGCTTGATGTGCCCAAAATATGGGCAATTCTGCACATTATAATTATTCACATCAATCTGTGCCCCAGTGGAGCTTGCAATCTAAAATTTTACCCATAGGCACACATATAAATTAAAATATTAGTTTTTGGACTCTGGAAAGGAGCATCTGAATGAAACAAACAAAGACAGAAGGGTAGACTATGTAAACTCAATACAGACAGTGCCCTGCTTGGCATCAAGCCAAAAACTGCAAGGTAATGATCCTAACCACTGTGCCACAAACTAACATTCGAAACTTACTGGAAGTTGTGGTTATATTTTCCAGTTATGAAAGTGCTCTTGGGCACACTACCTTGTATTTCTGTCTCCCCTGGAGAGCCACCTTTCCCTTTGTGCTTGTTCTTTGTCTGCCCTGTATTTAAGCCTGAATTCTGGCCTTTTACAAGTCCATTTGATTCATTTATTGGAGAAGTGCTTTTCTTGGGTGAGAATGGGGGGCTGTTAAGCTTCTCTTTCTGTACTCCATGTCTGTCTTTGAGCTTTTTCTGCAACCTCTCATGTATTTTGTTGGATCTTTCATCTCTGAGGTTAGATCGTCCATGCGTAGAAAGAGTATCTGAAATTACAGGGAAGAACTTAGTCTGGACACCAATTACTGCAGTTTATTCACTTGAGTTCTTATTTCTTGCTAACTTTTCCATATGACCTTAGCACTGTGCCTTGGCTGACAGAGGTTACTGGAAAGTTTTAAGTCTTCCCACTCAGGATAATGGATAGGAATCTTCAATTAGTCGCAGCCAATTTGATGGTCACTACATAGAAAGTGTCCTATGTATCATCTTATATTACAAGTATAAAAATGATGTACAAAAACTCATAATCCTCAAAATAAACTGTAGTGCCTTAACTTAAGTTTAAAGTTTTTAGGCCCTCAAACTCAGTCTGGGTTTCTACTATTAAGTCCCTGTCAGGTGCGACAAGTGTCCTAATGTTACACATCACATTTTCTCTGCCAGAGGAGGAAACACCACTACTGCTCCAAACCCTACAAAAACCATGCAAGCAATAAGCCACTTACTGCGATGGCACGACTACACACATGGGATTGCTTGAAAATAAAAATTTGAGTATTTGTACAGCAGTAGGTGCTGTCCATTAAAATCAAGAGCTGCATATACGCATAAAAACGCAAAACAATGCACTCTCGCGTTTTTATGCATATATCAGCTACATGTGCCTGCACCCGAGCATATTCCATTTATTCAGGTGCAGGCACATGTAGGAGGCATAGGGCAGAATTTGTCTGGCATTAGCCTAAAGTATATTGCAGTTTCTCTGCTGCTGTTTTTTGCCATGAATTATTAGCAAAAAAGAGTTAGAGTGACTTAGATAAGAGCGCCTTTAATGAAAAAACTCCCTGGCTATTATTATTATTAACATTTATTTATAAAGCAAAAACATATTCCGCAGCGCTGTACAAGTGGGTTTCATACATTGGACATACAGAGTAACATATAAAGCAATCAATAACCGATACAAGAAGTGAAGAGAGCTCTGCCCAAAAGAGCTTACACTCTACAAGGAGGCTATAAAGTAATGTTATAAAGGTATGGGACCTGTTATCCAGAATGCTTGGGACCTGGGGTTTTCCGGATAAGGGATCTTTTTGTAATTTGGATCTCCATAACTTAAGTTAAAAATCATTTAAATATTGAATAAACCCAATAGGCATGTTATGCCTCCAATAAGGATTAATTATATCTTAGTTGGGATCAAGTACAAGGTACTGTTTTATAATGGGAGATGACCTTTCCGTAATTCAGAACTTTCTGGATAACAGGTTTCCGGATAAGGGATCCCATACCTGTATATTAGAGGCCTCATCTATGTCAAAGCAAGTAAATATAGAGGTATGTATTCATGCAAGTACCTGTGAATACTGTTGAAAATTACATAATATGGCAAGCACTATTGTGCTGTGCACTAGTACTTGGGTTTGTAAATGAGCCTTTTTATTTTTTTACATTTCTTTTGGATTTCTATTTAAACTATACAGCAGGTAACTATGAGCATGAATGGTAAAAACAGTCATACAATTTCATAATCAGTAATTTAGAATTTATCATAAGGAAGCCATAAAAGCATGAAATGATCTAGTCTTTGGTAGCATTTATCAGGATGAAAGCAAGCACATCTAGCACTTGGATCCATAAAATGTTACCGAATAAAAATCAATGTAAAATTTATTTTAAAAAACCATATACAACAAAGAAAACTGTAAAACTTTTGCATATTTAGTGATGCTCACAAAAGATTATGCTTGTATTACCGCTCTAGTTTTCTGCACAGACAAAAATAGACTTTGCCTGATGACGTGGGTGAGTCTCATTTAACCCAGAGGCAGAGTTCTGAGCACATGTTTTGTAAGACTAATGTTACCAGGTGCTTTGAGAATCAGAAGGTTACGTTAATGAAAACTTTCATACACGGTTAAATTTTCCTTCAGTGGAAATTTTTAGAAATTGATATAGGGATCTATTATGAGAAAAAACATTCTGTCATCGCCAGCATACAGCCTTTTCCTGAAGTGACCTAACAAACAATTCTTCATTTTTTAATGTTGTTTAACAACCTTAAGCATGGTGCTCCCAATAACAGGAAGATAAATCAGATAGTTGTTTCTTCAAAAATAAAGAGCTAGTTTAGGTACAACAAGACTACATGAAACAGAAGTTTTCCCATGAGTACCAACGATGATGGGGGACTGGAATTTGGTCTCTTTTTCATTGTTGAACTGAGAGTGCAATACCCATTGTGCCAACCGGTATACATTAGGGCAGTGATTTCCAAATCATGGGAAGCGTGGTGGTGGTAGCACTGGGTATCTAACTGGTGGGTCACTCTAATAAAGGTTATGGCTAATGCCAGACAGCGCTGATTCTCAGACTGTGGATAACTAAGGCTGAGACTCATCCCCTATGCTGACATTAGCCTTTACCTGAAGCCATTGTGCCAGCCCGGGTGCAGGCACATGGATTTTGTTGCTGAAAACCGCGCGTATGCATTTCAGAGCATTCACCTAAGCCAACATAATGGCTTTGAGTGCAGTCACAAGGAAAGGCTAATGCCAGTGTAGGAGATGATCTTGGCCTGCGGTTATCCACAGGCCGAGAATTAGTACCATCTAGCATTACTTAAAGGTATACTGTATTGACCAATTATGGATTATAAAAAAAAAACATATACTGTGTGCTTCTAAGCAGGTCTAGAGCAGTCCAGAAAAATACCAATTCTCAACTTTGGAACAAAGTGCAGAAACTTGTGGCAATTCAGCAAAACATACAAAAATGATTGATTGCACCCATTTTTTACGCTTTGCACTTTGCTTTCACTCCTGTAAATGACCCCTAAGGTCTTTAACTAATTATCTAAAGACAGAAAATTATGGCAACTACTTACCGAGATCTCCATATACCTGTGCGGCATGATACTGTGGGGTATACTGGGAGGCCACATCTCCTGCTCCAGTCACTGGTGAGTAGATGTGTCGAGGTGGGGGAGGCATCATAGCTGGAAGAGGAATGAATCCTGGTATTGGAGGTGGGGGTCGATGTATGACCGCATGGCTGCCTGTATGGAACTCAGGGGGTTGTGGAACCACTACAACTCTACGCACACCATTATCCTCAATTACCTATATGGGTTATATAGAAAATATAAGTTGCTTAATTTAGCTTAATAGCGTTGCTAAAGTTGCTAAATAGCTGAATACATTTTTTAGCATTATTTTTAAGGATCTGTTGTTCAAATTTAGATAACAGCTAGAGATGAAAATGCAGAACTGGCCAAACTAACCAAAAACTTATGAAGTCATATGTGGTCATCTTTGCAGATTACAAATTACAGCTTAGTCTTCTGCAAGAAAAGGCTTCTCCTGCAGGCAAAAAAGCACCCAGCCTGACATCGCTCTAAAGGGCCCATAGAAGCTGCAGTCAGGCTAAATGTAAACAAGGACAGGAAGACTTGCATAGTGACTGAACTACGATGTGAAATGAAAAGCTGGCTCCATGTCAAAAGCAGAATGGACAGGTTTGTATTTAGTTTGGGCATATGAGCCAGATGTAGCCAGGGGAACAGCATTAATACTGCAGTCACATTCTGGTGACACCAAATGTACACTTACAAAATGAAATCACCTTCTGCCTTTCTATAAAATCCCATACTGCTGTCTGTACTACACAGTTTCAGGAGGGAGCACCTTTGCACAGGTACTGGATTCCAGCACATGCATCTGAAACAAAGGGGCTCATCCATCAGCTGGGATCCCAAAACTACCTTTCTGTTTGCTCATGTTAGATTAAACACGGTCGCTAAAGATTAACCACCCTTCTGTCGACAAAGTTTAAAGGTAAATGTTGGACAGCAGAACAAATGTGCTGGCAGGTGTAATTTGAAGATGTTGTTTGTACATATGTTTTCACGTAATGGAGTGATAGGGCTATTACAATGTTTATATGAGCCATAAAATGAGCTACTTTACACCATGGAATGATACTGTACACATAACCACAAGCTCACAAGCATATGTGGATAATCTGAATGTTATTCAGATAGATAAGTTCCCAGATCTCAACTTGTGTTTCCATTGCTTAGTTTGTAAGCACTAATGAGCAGGGCTCTTTTTAAGTGGCTTGCTAAGTTAAAATCAACTTTTAGTATGAAAATTAAATCTGACCATAGATGGGATGGACTGAATCTTGTTGACCAATCCTTCAATGAGCATTTATTTTGCAGATTTCTGGATTCTGTTGGCAGCAGTCGGACAATATATAACCAACTTATCTGTGCTTTACATTTATACAAAACTATGTAGAAAATTTGAATCCATTTAAGATGTAATATCGTAACAGGCTTGTATTTTCTATATAGGCCACCCAATGGTCTGTGCCTTGAGCAGCATCTGCTTTAGTGGGTATCCCTTGAATGAATATATATTTTTAAAAATTCTTCAAGAATATGTAATGTAGTTTTGGATGTCAGAGCTTAAAATGGCCATTAACCTGATAACTGGTATGGAAGGCCTCAGTTATGAAGAATGGTCGGCCAGTTATCAAGAAAGAGGAACTCTACCCAAACACAAATTAAGCTTTTTGAAAGAAAACATAATTACAAGCAATAATATACATCAATTAAAAAATATTCAACCTTTTCAAGATTACCTAAGCCTGGCCCTCTGTTCCCCTTCTGATCTGGTTGACTACTTTGTAACAGTAGTCGATTGTCTGCAGCCTCCATCCCCTAAATCCCACAATTCCCTGCACGCATTATGTCAATAAGGAAAAAAAACATTGCAGTGCAATGCATTATGGGTTATGTAGTTCCTGCATGCTGTCTGTAAGCTGTGGAAAGTTATTACAATTTATAACATAAATGTTTTAGTTCCTCCTCCCCTGCCAGGATATCAATTGATGCAGAAAGAGAAGAACTGTTTTGCAGCTGGATTTCAGCATATAAAAATGGTATTTATTCAAACATTTTGAAGGAACAAATTACAGCGATAGGTATATTAGGGATTTCTGTGTTGTGTGGAGCTCTTAAACACATTTTGGTTGGGAAGCTGGAGTTCCCCTTTAAAGGAATAGTTCGGTGTAAAAACGAAACAGGGTAAAATAGATAGACTGCCCACAATAAAAAATGATTTAAATACAGTTAGTTACCCAAAAATGTAATCTATAAAGGCTAGAGTGGCCAGAACACAACTTTCCCTTTAGGAATCTCTAAAGGTGGCCATACACAGGCCGATTCTAGCTGCCGATATCGGTCCCTTGGACCGAAGTGGCAGCTAATCAGCCCCTGTAGGGGCACCAACGACTGGCCTGTTTTTTAATCTGACCTGCGTGCTCACAAATTTACTAAACAGTTATGTGGCATGTGCTCCCCCCCTAAAGTCACTGACTAATTCAGAAGTTAGAGAGCTGAAAGTAGGAAGTGTTCTGGTTACTATGGTAGGAATTTGCTCACTCCAGCCTTTTCTGATGCAGCCACAACACTTTTGATGTGACCGCGACTTTATTGCCGCGGCTGCAATGTTTTTGACACTACTTTTTTTGTCACTGCAAATTTTTGCTGCAGTTTAGCAAAAAAAAAATTTACAATGGAAAACTGTGAAATTTCGCAGTAAATCCATGCCTGCCGAAAAAAGGTGCTCGTCCCTACTGCAACACAACTTCATGGGACCAGTATTCTAAGCTGTGTGTCTGTTTAATCAAGCCTCTAATTGCTCCCTGTGTATCCCTGTTTAAGCACAATGCAATACTTTGCTCTAATAAGGGCTATGAGTATCAGTTGTGGAAAAATGTAATCTGAACAATCTGCTGTGTTAACTTTTTATGAAATTTATGAGGGTTCTCTACTATTTGTCACTAATGAATTTTATTATTGATAAATATTTTTATGGGCTAGCTATATAAGGGTGCATTCACTTACCTTAATGAGAATGCAAGTGAAATTTGGAAAGCAAATATGCAGCGTTCATCCCTAGAATTCAATCAAAATTGTCGCAAATGGGTCACTCATGATGCAAATGCACTGCACCCCCTGCATTTGAATCTGACTCGCCAAAATGGATTTAAGTGCGTATGACTAAGTGTTAAGGGAACACAAAATGCATAAGGTCAGCAGATGGCAGTAGCTTCAGGGTTCCCCAGCGGCCATAGGAGAAGCAGTTCCTGATTTGTAACAGAAGGCAGGAGGGACTGAGCAACACTCAGCACAACTATATGGAAGTGCAATGAGTGCAATTTGACGCAAGTGCCTTTTATGAAAGTGGTATTATGTGGAAATCGCTGCAGGGAAAAGTGGAAGTTGCTAACTGCCTTTGTAGATGTAAATGATTTTTTTTTAACTTCTAATCTATTGTTAATATACATTGAGTAGGCTGGCCAACCACTGTTTTTAATTTATGTAAATTGGACTTAAAGGTATAGAAATTGTTTTGTTTTCAGTGTACTGATCCAATTAAGTTTGGGTTTTTACTACCAGTAGGCCTCCTGGTAGGTATAAGGACAGCCTATGTGTTTTTTAAAGCATGAGTTCTGCTTTAACACTGTCACACAATTGCCACTTGTTGTACCCTATTACAATTTCCTTCAGGCTGAGTTTCATTATGCAAGGTCCTCAATTTTCCGTCTAATAATATGCATTTATGTAGCTAAAGGTCTGTTTCTGTCTGACCACCATATCACGTGCTACAGAAAATGTTGGCCCATCACATATAAAACAAACAATCTGTATAGGCTGTAATTCCGTTCAATCCAATCTCCTTCTCAGTCAGTCTGGTATGAAAACAATTTCAAGATCTTAAGAGCATTAAACATAGCTGGAAAAAAAATAGATTTCTAGAAAATGAATTCAACCTACGACACATAATTTCAAATTATATTACGATGACATCATGTAAAGGCTTGTAGAACAAATATACCTGCTGGGCGTATCCTGGAGGCACATATATTGGGGGCACAGAGCCATTTGGTGACATCATTGGAACCTGAGCAGGGCCTGTCAAAGAGAAGGGAGTTTATTTAAATGCAAGGCAGAAACTGGAAGTAATCAGCAATCAATAAACCATATATTTAAGCCAAATAAATACTCTCTAACTAGATATTATACCATATGTACATTGCCACCAAAGCATTTTTTATTAGGCAAAAGAAAAGCAATGTAAAAACTGTTAACTGCACATCACTCATTTTAATTTCAATTGTCATATTTCAGTGTTCTGTATTATTAAAAACATACAAAAACACATGGATTGCAATGTGGATAGTTCTTAACTTATTTTAGGGGGCACATGAGTTGCAACTGAGACTGAACAGTTATATATAATGGTATGAAATCAATGAATGGGTTAATATAATCCCACCCTAGTATTGACAGTGTTATGCAACAGAGAAGCTGGAAGCAGAAGCATTTAGCACAATCTGTCACAACAAATAAAATGGTAAAACTGCCACCTGACTGTACCCAGGGGTAAAAGCTGACATTTAGCAGAATTTCTGATAAAGAAACCACTGCAATGCTTCTGTTGCAATGCATATCAGCACGGGACTGTGTGATTCAGCAAATGGCTGATTGAGTCAGAAGATCCAGCTCTCGGTTGCTCTCGGTCGGCACATGGCTGCCTGAAAACACTTGCTCACAGCTTGGTCCCCGTCTCTTTTGCACAAAGCAGCAGCTAAATACACCTATTAATATGCAAATACCCACACAGTACACAATGAATACACCAGAACACAGAGTACTCGCCCACAGAGGAGGAATACCGGTGTGTTCCACCTAACATATGGATAACAGGAGCACGTGATAAGGTTTAGACTCCTAGGCAATTTGTGTGAGTGCACATCTTTTCACGGATGAGCAGCATGTCGTACGCCTTTTGTACATGCTGGTACGTGCAAGGTTGAGCTCTTACCACTCATGTCTGTGTAACAGCTGTGACACACATCAGATCCAAGGGACGCACGTAGGAAACACGTTAGTAGGTAATGCAGGAGAAAGGAAAGCAAGCCTGGGTCACATGACTGAGTCACGTGAATTACAGTAGAGGGTGAGCCAGGAGGTGTGAGTGCAATAAAGGAAAATGTAGCCAATTATTGTTCATAGGACAAAGCAACAGCTGCACTTCCCAGGCACCAGCAATCATCAAGCAATTCTATTATTTATTATAGGAACCCAGGCTTCATTAGCGCTGCTGCATTTCCATTCCAGGGCTGTGTAATATTACAGACTATGTACTTATGTACTGGCAAGCTACTTCCCAGTCATACACAAAGGTAGTGAAAATGGAAGTACACTATACAAGTTAAAGCATGATCTAGACAATTGTATTCTTAAAAAAAAAATGGACTTTATTTTTTAAAAAATGATTTAGCTTTTTAGTTAGCAGTTCAGAATTTCAGAGGCCATCTGGTTGCTAGGGTCCAATATACTGTAGTAACGAGAGAGTGGTTTAAATAAGAGACTAGAAGATGACCAGATGACTACATGAGGGTCTGAATAGAAAGGTAAGTAATGAAAAGTAGGTGTCAGTGACAGAGGCAAAAGAGCAAGGCTAATGATTAAAAAACTATATAAAAAAAAAAAATATAAAAAAAAGTTGCAACTTATTTTTTAATAGGTCAGCACACACGTATCTGTAAATGTTACTACATTTAATTATATAATGCAATTGATATACTTTACAGTGGGAATGGACTAATTGTAGGCCCTCCAGCAATCTGTAAAACTACAAGCAACCTCCAGCTTTTATGGAATGCTGAAAGTTGTAGTTTAATAACATCTTAATGCAACATGTTAAACAAAAATTCTATAAGAGCTACAGGAGATTAGGCATTTTAAAACATGCTAATAAAGAACTTGAACCCACTGAATTTAATGCCCTTGGGCACCTGAAAATCAGAGTGTGCCTACATAAACAATAATTGTTTGCCAAGAGCTTTCCACTGTAGCTACAGTCTATCTCACCTTATTTAGTAAATTACCTCTAGACCAGTGATCCCCAACCAGTGGCTCACAAGTAACATGTTGCTCCCCAACCCCTTGTATATTGCTCCCAGTGGCCTCAAAGCAGGTGCTTATTTTTGAATTTCTGGCTTGAATGTAAGCTTTAGTTGCATTAAAGCCATGTGTACTGCCAAGCAGAGCCTCCTACAGGCTGCCAGTCCATATAGGGGCTACCAATATCCAACCACAGCCCATATTTGACACCACCAGGAACTCTTTACATGCTTGTGTTGCTCCCCATCTATTTTTTACATTTTAATGCAACTCACTGGTAAATAAAGTTGTGGACCCCCAGTCTAGACCATATCTCTGACATAATATAGTGAATAATTTTAATGTTGCCTTTAGCATTGCTATAAAATTCTGCATAATGTACCCCCTGTTAAAAAAACACAAGAAGTCCCAGAGGAGTTCCATAACGCTATAAAGGTATGAGGCTGAAGGCTGATTTCTTTTACACAGATCACGGAACTCTGGGGTGACTTCTAATGTCCCCAGAATTAAGTGCTGCTGTGTATGTGAAATGCCAGGGCCTCCTGGTATAAGGAGTCCTGCTCGAGAATTATCAATATAAAATAAGTGAAGGCTACCCACTAGCAGTGTGGGTGAAAAAGATATGCCTTTTCTTTTTCTTTTCATTGCTGTCTATGACTGTGAGAGAATAGATATTTTCAATGGTGTCATCAATAATAGTAAATGGCACAAAAGAATGAAAATGTTTCCAACTCTAAGCGCACACACACGCGCGCACTAACCCACCCATTTAATGGTTAAACTTGTTTATCCCTATGCCTCGCTCCCTCCCTGAAGCACAGCTCTGGTCTAGGTGGCAGGGTTTACTTTAGGACTTGGTACAAGCTATTTTTTCCTGTGTTTATTAATCCAAGCCTTTTGGCACTCTTAATTTAGCCAGCCGAGATACTAATCCATGCAGATGTGCAGGTCGTGAATGGTTCTATACTTAGCATTGGGCTAATGTGAGCAGCGATGAATCACTCTGCTTGTTATTCCCTGAGAGGAAACAGTGCTGGATTTTTACAGCAGCGCATTAGATGAACGCTGTCTCTCTAACTGAACACCCACACTTTGACATCACATCAACACTGATATGTATCACTGACGCAAGCAATGACAGGATCAAACACAAAGGCCACAGCAGCAGCAGCAGAAACAATAGATATGCAGGCTGACGCTGTCACAGCACCAATCAAGCAGGAACAGTCTGCAGTGGATCAATAGCCCTGACTGCCAGGAATAGGCATCCATCTATTCTTTCCACACATGCTGCTACTTCTGGCTGGGTTTTATTTTTATAACAATACAGTGCAGACAAAAATGGATCTAGCAAGGTAGCTGTATATAAACATTAAGGTTGTAAGGTGCACTACTGCCGTGATCCAGCTAATTTGGAGTCTGCTGCACTTATAGTGCAAGTAGTAAGAACTGCATGTTGTAGTTCAGCATCTTATATATGACCACTGACTGCCCTTCTCTGATACAGAAAGTATAATGCACACAAGTTGTTCAGTTTGTTCCCATAACAAAACGAGAGCAGTGACACAGAAGGATGCTGGGAATGTCTGTACAGCAGCTTAAAAGCTCCAGGTTAAAGTTCCATACACCTACGTTAATAGCAGGAAACCTAAAGGACAACTAAACCTAAAGTTCAAATTGCTCTATATAAAACAGAAGCTGGAAGATTATGTTTCAAATCTTCAAAATGAGTACTTCCCCTTTAAATTAACTTTAAGCATGATGTAAACAGTGATATTTTTGTAGTTTCTGGCTTGTTTAGCTATTTGTTCAGCAGCTCTCCAGTTTGGAATTCTGGAAACTATCTTGTAAGGGTCCACTTTACTTTAGCACTTAAGCAGATTTGAATAGGAAAGAGTATGACACAGGATGTTTGCAAAGTAGCTGCACTGTGTATGTTTTCCCACCAGTGATTCACATTTTAACCAATAGGAAAGCATTTGAAGGAGATAAGTAGACCACAGTAAAGGAGATTTATCACAGGCGACTAATTTTCTGGTTTGTCATTGCCCTAAGGAGCCTGAAGGAAAAGATAAATAATACAAAGTAACAATAAAAACGTAGTTTTTCAGTTGCAGGAGCCTGACAAACTCATTTGTGAGCAGGAAACAAATCGTACAATAATTTGTTGTTCAAAATAAATGTGTAAAACGTGCATACAAAGTACTTTTAGGGAGACAACCTCCAAATGAAAATTGTATTGCTGCCTCTTTCCAATTGCAACTAAAGCACATTATACATGCCCAGATTTGGTTAGGAAGTTTGCCCATTTTTGACCATTTGGGCACCCTGATATTTTTATCACAAAACAAAAACTGTAGTACCGTGTTAGCCAGTGTCAAAAATAATAATAAAAAAACAACAAAACACAAATACAAGAGTATTGTAGAAATGATACCTATATTGGCTAACAATAAAAATACATTGCAAGCTTTCGGAGCTCTAAGGCCCCTTCATCAGGCAAAATACAAATGAGAACTGAAATGGCACAACATTTATACTGATAGATCAAAGAGAAGTGTTTACAAGCAATAAATTAGGAAGTTACAGATAGAGATAACTTGTGAAGATAGTGAAAGTAATTAAGGTTTATTAGGGTGGGTTGTAAATAGTCCAGGGGTCTGGATTCAGTCAGATCAGATAGTGTGACATGAAACCTGACCCCAAATTAAGGCCCTGTCTAAAGGTGGCCATACACGCACCGATATTATCGTACGAAACCTCGTTTCGTACGATAATCGGTGCGTGTATGGCATGTCGGCGAGTCGACCGATATCGCAGGAAGCTGCCGATATCGGACGACTCGCCGATCGGACAAGTTTGAAAATTTTGATCGGGCGCCATAGAAGGCGCCTGACCAAAATTCTCCCTTCAGAGCTGAATCGGCAGAAGGAGGTAGAAATCCTATTGTTTCTACCTCCTTACCTGCCGATTCAGCCCTGAATGGTGTGTGGCGGATCTTACGATGTTTCGTGCGACCGATGGTCGTACGAAACATCGTCGGATCGCCACGTGTATGGCCACCTTAAAGGTGGCCATACACGGGCCGACTATAGCTGCCGATATCGGTCCCTTGGACCGATTCGGCAGCTAATCGGCCCGTGTATGGGGAGAGCAGAGCGGCCTGGCCGACTGATATCTGGCCTGAAATTGGCCAGATCTCGATCAGCCAGGTTAGAAAATCTGGTCGGATCGGGGACCGCATCGGCTCGTCCCCGATCCGACTGCCCCATTGCCGCCCACATAATCTGATCGTTTGGCCCCAGGGCCAAACGATCGGATTATTTTTTTTTTTTAACCTAAATGCTCCCCGATATCGCCCACCCGTAGGTGGGGATATCGGGGGCCAAGCGAGCGGATCTGCTCGTGTATGGCCACCTTTAATGTGTTAAATAACTCCATACATTTAAATTCATAGATCTTCCTTTCTCGTTCAGATCCAAAGTTCCCTTTTAGAATTAACACTTTCATGTCCTGAAGCCTGTGGTCCTGATTGCAGAAGTGTTGTCCCACTGGTGTATAATACACCAGTGGGACAACACTTCTGCAATCAGGACCACAGGTTTCAGGACATGTAGGTGTTAATTCTAAAAGGGAACTTTGGATCTGAACGAGAAAGGAAGATCTATGAATTCAAATGTATGGAGTTATTTAACACATTAAGACAGGGCCTTAATTTGGGGTCAGGTTTCATGTCACACTATCTGATCTGACTGAATCCAGACCCCTGGACTATTTACAACCCACCCTAATAAACCTTAATTACTTTCACTATCTTCACAAGTTATCTCTATCTATCTGTAACTTCCTAATTTATTGCTTGTAAACACTTCTCTTTGATCTATCAGTATAAAGGTGGCCATACACGGGCCGACTATAGCTGCCGATATCGGTCCTTGGACCGATTCGGCAGCTAATCGGCCCGTGTATGGGGAGAGCAGAGCGGCCTGGCCGACCGAGATCTGGCCTGAAATTGGCCAGATCTCGATCGGCCAGGTTAGAAAATCTGGTCGGATCGGGGACCGCATCGGCTCGTTGATGCGGTCCCCGATCCGACTGCCCCATTGCCGCCCACATAATCCGATCGTCTGGCCCCAGGGCCAAACGATCGGATTATTATTTTTTTTACCTAAATGGTCCCCGATATCGCCCACCCGTAGGTGGGGATATCGGGGGAAGATCCGCTCGCTTGGCGACATCGCCAAGCGAGCGGATCTGCTCGTGTATGGCCACCTTAAATGTTGTGCCATTTCAGTTCTCATTTGTATTTTGCCTGATGAAGGGGCCTTAGAGCTCCGAAAGCTTGCAATGTATTTTTATTGTTAGCCAATATAGGTATCATTTCTACAATACTCTTCTATTTGTGTTTTGTTGTTTTTTTATTATTTTTGATATTTTTATGAACTGGGGCTTCCTTTCAGCAAACATTGGTCAGGTGCCTGAAAAGTGAAGAGGAGCCACAGCTCGTCCTCACTTGCTGCTGTTTCGATTATTTGGACCTAAACAAACTTAACAATAGAAAAGTGGCCACACACGTGTCTGCCCAATTGTATGGTTTCTGAATAGGTTTGTTCTATGTGGGTCAGTTTCTGATTTTATGGATCTTTATGCCTGGTGCTGGCTTTCAGATATTGCTCTTGCACTGGCCTGTCTCACATCATCAAGAACAACCCCACACACTTAGGGTCATATTTATTATGCTGTGTAAAAAACGGCGAGAAAACTCGCCACACATCGCCAGGCTTCGCTGTGTAAAAATGGCGTAATTTTTTATGCGTTTTTTCTTCCACCGGAACTTATGGAAAATAACGGCCGTAATATCCAGTGTTCAGACGGCGATCTTTTCCATTTATTTTACACAGCTTTTTACTCCATTTTTTCGGCGAATTAGTTTTACACAGCATAATAAATATGTCCCTTATGCTTTCCGTTAGTATGAAAAGATGTGTGGAGCTGCCAGTATTACTTTAATATAGAGAAATAATGACATGGTTATTGAAGTTAAAAGGGATATCAACTTCTCCCCTTCCACCATATTATTCATACGTAGCATATATTTTTTCAGTAGTTAACACACCAGCTACTACGGCTCATTAGATAATGATTGAACTGCAAATTTTGAACAATTTTTTTTTTTTGCAGAAATTATTTTTATCGTTTTTCTATATATAACAGGAATAGGGATACAGAAGAGGAAAAAGGGGGGGGAAGGGTACAGCCAAAATAAGATTGCAAGATTGTAGTTACAGATTGAAAGACTGTAGTTACAATCTTATTTAGGTAACTATTTTCATCATGGTAATCTGATTAGGTGAGTTTGCAACCAGCCGCCCCATACCTTATCGAATATTTAAATTTATTAGGTTGACCTCTGGCTTCATATGTAAGTTTAATTAACGGAGTTAAGTGTTTTAATGTAATACATGTATAATGTACTGTTGCCCTGCACTGGTAAAAATTGTATGTTTGCTACAGAAACCCTACTACAGTTTATATAAACATAGCTGTGTAGCCATGGGGGCAGCCATTCAAGCTGGAAAAAAAAGGAGAAAAGGCACAGGTTACACAGTAGATAATAGATATGCTCTGTAGAATATAATGGGGTTTTATCTGTTATCTGCTAAGTTACCTGTACCTTTTCTCCTTTAAATGGCTGCCCTCCATGACTACACAGCAGCTTTGTTTAAATACACTATAGTAGACTTTCTAAGGCAAACAAGCCAGTTTTACCAGGGCAGGGCAACAGTACATTATATTCTAATTACTTTTATACACTTTTATTTTTTGGTGTTACTGTTCCTTTAAAAGGGGTGTATACTGTCCCTTTAAGAATAAAGCACCCTGCCTGCCGATTGTTAGCCATTCTTTAGCATTTAGCCCTGCTTCTTTCCACAACAAAGACTGAAACTGTCAGACAAACAAAACAAGACAGCTATCTCGTTTTGTCCCATTGTTTAAACTAAAGGTTTAGAAAATACATTCATAAAGTGGGCCAGAAAGAAATGGTGCAGTAATATAAAATGTTCATACTATTACTCGGAGATAATTGGTAAGGTAGTAAAGCATCAAAGCCAAATAAGGCTGTTACTGCTTTATAATAAAATATTTATTTTACATGAAAAGAAAAGGCGGAACGTATTATATTATCTTTTCTATTTATTGTGCTCAAAAAAAGAAGCTTTATTTAGGTGTAAATAACAATAAGAATGCAAGCTATATGGTTACTTAGTCGGGGCAATGTAGATAAATGCATTGTACTTATACAATATATAAATACATTAAAACTAAACTACTAAGGTGACATAAATAGACAATAGAATGCTTTAGACAGGCAAAGAATGAGCCAGTCAGAGAACAGATCACAGTTTTACATAGAAATGGGAGAAAAGGACTCCTGTGCCATTAAGCCCTAAAACTTGCCTAAATATGTATAAATATATATATATGGCTACTTATGTAAACAAACATTTATATTTTGCCCGGTAGATTTTAGGTCCCAAATTAGAGGAAACACCCACAGCAGCAGTTGAAAAATCCAAAGTCCCAGGCATTCTGGATAACAGATCCCAAACCTTTATGTAAATGCACTTGTCATTTTCAATTCCTACTGTAATTGGCTATTTTAGAAATATGAACTGTGTGAGGCTGACTTGTATTTCAGCTTAATGGCATGAAAACAATAGATATTTTATTCTAACAGCCCTCTCGGAGCACAAGTGTTTATATGGTTCTTTTAACTAACAACTACACCGTCCAATTTGCTGGCTCATTTAAGGACAAACGAATGACTATCGCGGGGAATCTTATTAGTGATCTAATAAGTCTGTGCTCCAAAATAAAAGAGAACAGTCAGGGCTTCTAGGGAGTTTTGTCGTATCTAAAGGCTTGTCCTCGTATAAAATGTTTCATTTCTTTTTATTCAGACTTTAATTAGGGGTGACTCATCCTCATTTGCATTGCACATTTTCCATTTCTCCAGGCGTGTGGCAATTTCCTCTCCGCCAGACCATCTATAATATGGCTTTCCTTGTGATGTCAAGCAGCATTTAATGGTCCTTAGCAGCAGCTTGGGACTGTGCCCTGGATGAGTCATCTTCATTCAGAAATTCTGCAGTGCACAGATTTTCATGAATGGATTATTCAGCTACAAATGGCGCCCATTCATGTGTTCAGCAAGTCGACTCCCTGTCATAGAGCTGACATTTCTATTTCAGGAGCAGCACATAAGAAAGGGGGGCGAAAGAATTCCCATTTCTTTGTTAGTTTGTGAACAGAAAGATCAGCCTTGATTTATTTCCGGTCCCCAGACTGAAGACTATAAAAAGATTTCTAAGGTATCATAGACAAACTTTTTATCCCGATTGTTCTCTTGTTAAAGGGCTCTTAAAGGACCAGTAACACCAAAAAGTTTAGTATGTATTTAATGCAGAGTTTTAAATGGGTGCAAATCTGCAATCAGATGTCATTCAATGTTTGACATTACAGAGGCTAGTTACGGGGGATGTAGAAGACTGATATAGCACAAAGACTTGTTTAACGCTTACCACTGACATAAGACCTATAGAGGTATGGAACCTGTTATCCAGAATGCTTGGGACCCGGGGTTTTCCAGATAAGAAATATTTCTGTAATTTGTATCTGCCCTAAGTCTACTAAAAAACAATGTTAAAACATTAATTAAACCCAACAGGAATGTTTTGGCTCCAATAAGGATTAATTATATCTTATTTGGGGTCAAGTACAAGGTACTTTTTTATTATTACAGAGAAAAAGGAAATCATTTTTTACATTTTTAAATATATGATTAAAATAGAGTCTATGGGAGACGGCCTCCCTGTACTTCTAGATAACTGGTTTCCGCATTATGGATCCCATACCAGTACTAATTTATCCCCTTGTTACCACTGGAATACCTTTGGTGAGTCCCTTCTGCACCCTAAGCATGCATAAAAACGGAGGGGAAGGAGGGCCGCTTTAAAGAAATTTGCAGATTAAATAAAAGCTAAACAGGCTGAAATTTAGGAGCCATAGGACTATTTTCTATGGGAAGCAGTGTAGTAGCCATTAGCTGACTCTCTGGGAGAAGTATTTTCTTTGCTCTTTAGATCATTTAAAAACAGTAAAGCGGCTAAAAGGACAAAGTATAAGACCCCTGTGCTAAGCACAGGAATGCAACACTGTGCTTTACAGCACATAAACAGGTATTTTCAGTCTGGAAACATTAAATATCGGTACTTTTAGGAATTTGTAGAAGATGATTTTTTATGCCTCTCAGACGCTTGAAAAAAAAAAACCAAACAAATGTGCTTTCAACCTAAATTGCTTAAAAGCGACTCTAATTACACTTAATTGTAAAACAAACGATTTTCGAAACACTTGAGTTGGAATTTTATAAATGTAAATAAGAAAGGAAGCTAACTCAATGGCGTTAGTCTTATTCAAACACAGAAATAGCAATTAATGGCTGTGTCATGCAGTTTGTACTTGGAATCCATGTGACAAAAATGTAGCAAGGCACTGTACGGACACATTCTGCAAAAAAAAAAACCAGCACAAACATTGCAATAAAAATTCAAAAGCATGGTTGTTGGCGAGTATATACAGCAGGTTGTAGAAGTGTAAAATATATACACAGATAGATAGTCACCTGTTTTCTTGTATGTGGTTATATATAGAACAATAAATCGATTCTATAAAGGCTTATAACTTGCAATGTATTTAAGAGAAAATAAATGGAAGAATATAACGTTATTAAAACACAATACTTTCCATTTGAAATTAGAAACATACAAAATGGAAAAAGCAATAATAGGAAAACATAGCTAACCTGTGATGCACTGAAACTGCCCATCTTCTCTTCTTATTGTAAATGCCTCCCCTGGATTAACTTGCACCAGAATAACCTGAAAATAAATGTAACAGATACCATAAACTACTAATCACCAAGGAGGACCTGCCTCACTAATAACACATGCATTAAAGGAAAAATAAAGCTTACAGGACTACTGTCATGGAAAAACATACATGGATCTATCTGCATTGAAATCAGTTTTTTAAAAGCTAAAACAAATTTTTAAAATATTTAATTTTGAAATTTCACATGGGACTAGCCATATTCTTCATTTCCCAGGGTACCACAGCCATGTGACCTGTGCTCTGATAAACTTCAGTCACACTTTACTGCTGAGCTGCAAGTTGAAATGATATCAACTCCCCCCAGCAGCCGATCAGCAGAACAATGGGAAGGGAGCAAGGTAGCAGCTCCCGGTAAATATCAGAATAGCACTCTGATAAAAGTAAGAAATCCAAGTCCGGCTTGGGACTCCTCCGGTTACATGGGAGTAGAAGAAACATTAGGTTACCTGAAAGCAGTTCTAATGTGTAGTGCTGGCTCCTTCTGAAAGCTCAATGCACTGTGATGGCGCCTACGCACCAATATTACAACTTAAAAAAAAAATACATTTGATGGTTCAAGAATAACATTTTAAATGGTAGAGTAAATTATTTGCTTTGTAAACAGTGTAATTTAGAAAGTACAATATAAAAATCAAGAAAGAAAGGTTGGGGACCCCTGCTTTAGCTAATGAAGTAGGGAAGAAATGGTTAACATTATGTTTTTCAGCTTCTTCATCAGACTAAGGCAACCCCAGCCCTTTAGCAGGGAAGATCTGTGCCCCCAAAGATGCCCCAGTAGCTCCCCATCTTCTTTTGTGCTGTCACTTACCTGAGCTTAGGGCAGGGGTCCCCAACCTCTTTTTACTTGTGAGCCACATTCAAATGTAAAAAGATTTGGAGAGCAACACAAGGATGAAAATGGTTCCTGGGGTGCAAACTATGTGCCCCTATGTGACCAGGAATTCAAAAATAGGCACCTGCTTTGAGGTCACTGGGAGCAACATCCAAGGGGTTGGTGAGCAACATGTTGCTCCTGGGCCACTGGTTGGGGATCACTGGCTTAGGGACTGACTCACAATATAATAATGTATATGTAATGTATATGTAGAATATAAATGTCACAATACAATGCTGATTAGTAATTAATACAGATAATTACTACATGGCAGCTTTGCAACCAGTGCAATTAACATCAAAATTTAATAATCAGTCCTTATATGACAGACAAACCTCATTTTCTGCTTGATAATTTTTTTTGCGACAATCCCTATTTAGTTCTACATAAAAATTAGGTCTGTTTTATTTAACCAGTGCCCTTTAGCAGATGTATAAGGGGCACTGCAAATGCTGGTAATGAAAGGTCACCATGCTGGTGGCTAAATCAGGTAAAGATCTTATGGCCAACACAAACAGTATGACCAATACAATCAATAACATTTGATTTAGAAGCACAGTATGACCCAGCTGTCCTATGCCACTCAACACATGCTTATAGGTTATTAAAAAGTTAATTGCCTGGCTATTCCATGCAAGTCACTAAACATGGGCTAGGAACTGGCCTTTGTAAAGAGTATGGTATAACTGCCCCATGCTATGCACTACATATATATGATTTAAAATATGTCCTATGCTATGCATTATATATATTTATTTCAAATACACCTAGGAGAAGCCCATTTTGTAGAGAATAAAGTAACTGCTCTATGCTATTGAAGTAAATGTGGTGCATCCATGCACTGATTCATTCAGCATCCATCCTCAATATATTAGATCTCTATATAATCAGATCAGAATCAGTAAACCCATTAGAAAAGCCATTCTTAAAGGACATGTAACCCCCCTTCCCCACAATAAAAAATAATAAGTCTCTTAGAAATAATTAAATACCTGCCATTCCAGTTATTAAAAAGTTAAAGGGGTTGTTCCCCTTTGAGTTAACTTTGTAAAGAGTGATATTCTGTGACAGTTTGCAATTGATCTTCATTTTTTATTTGTAGTTTTTTAATTATTTACATTTTTGTTCAGCAGCTCTCCAGTTTGGAGTTTCAGCAGCTATTTTGTTGCTAGGGTCCAAATTACCTTAGCAGCTAGGGAGTGGTTTGAATGAGAGACTGGAATAAGAATAGGAGATAAGTAATAAAAGTGTAACCTTACAGAGCAATAGTTTTCTGGCTGCTGGGGTCAGTGCCCCCCCTTTTGAAAGCTGCATGGAGTCAGAAGAGGACAGCAAACAATTCAAAAACTATAACAAATAAATAATGGAAACCAACTGAAAAGTTGCTTAGAATTTGCCATTCTATAACATACTAAAAGTTAACTCAAAAGGTGAAACACCCCTTTAATAATAAGGCTGCAGCACCCCCTTAAATGAACAGTAACACCAAAAAAATTAAGATGATAAATGTAATTAAAATATTATGTTCTATTGCTCTGCACTGGTAAATGTTGTGTGTTTGCTTCAAATCTTTACTATAGATTATATAAACAAAGCTGCTGTGTAGCCATGGGGGCAGCAATTCAAAGGAGAAAAGGCACAGGTTACTTAGTAGATAACAGATAAAACTCCATTATATTCTATAGAGCTTATCTGTTATCTGCTATGTGCCATTTCTCCTTTTTTCCAACTTGAATGGCTGCCCCCATGGCTACACACCAGCTTAATTATATATAGTAGGGTTTGTGTAGCAAACACACCAGTTTTACCAGTGCAGAGCAGCAGTACATTATATTTTAATTACTTTAAAACACTTTCATTTTTTGGTGTTACTGTTCCTTTAATCACTTGGGATTCCTTTTCCTTCTCTAACCCACTCAGCCCCTTCCCTAGGAACTGACTTTGGCTCTTGGCTACTGAGCATGCACAGTAACTCAGGTTACCAAAAACACCCTCCAGTCTTGCAATCAATGAAGAGATGGCACTGCTGGTTTTCATAGAAACTCTGCTCTAGCTGTGCACTCTCCTGGAAAAAAATGTTTTTCTCCTAACCTCCTCTCCTGAGCTCAGTTTAACCGTTACAAGGCACAATCTAAGCAGCACTTTTTATCAAATAAGTTCTGCCTGTGTAAGCCTGCATTCCTTGTTGCACAAACTTTACAGCACACGTGCAATTTACAGATGCAAATGTCAATGAAGATGTGTGAAAGGGAAATGGCTGCCGGGTGAATGCTGCTATTTGTTTCAGGAAAATGTGATGGTGCTGGCAAAGAGAGGGGATATTTGCAATACAAATAATACAGTGTGCTCCAAGATCACAGGACATCTTACATTTGTTTATCTGACAAGGTAAAATAATAGGTTTATTTGACAGAATGTCTTAATGTGGCCTTAAACGTATCAATTACGATCTTTCCCCCCGTCAGATATGGAGGTAGAAACAATAGGAATTCTACCTCCACCTGCCGATTCAGCCCTGAAAGCAGATTTTGTTCGGGCCCCTTCAATTGCGCCCAATCAAAATCTTCACAGCATTTGCGATACCAATCTTCTCGTCAATCCACCATACATGCAACGAATATCGTATGAAACAAGGTTTCGAACGATATCATCGTTGTGTGTATGGCCAGCTTTAGGTATTCACTGACAGAGTACAGTGGTTCCTGACTGTTACGTCTACTCCAAAGGTTCCTTGAAAGGTTAAATATCAGGCATAGTAAAGATATTCTTTAAAAATAAAAACATTTTTTGTATGCAGTAGGGAATTTCAAGAGGGGATTTTATATAAAAAGAATTGGCTACCGATCAGAAGTTTAAAACTGCCTAAAAATACATTTACTAGCAACCCAATTAGCAGATCTACAGGTTGACTTATTAGAATTGGGCAACATACAAAAAATAAATGCAGAGTAATTGAGAAAAGTTTCCATTATTATTAATGGAAATCACCATGAGTATGGCATATAGGTATGTCGATCTATACAAAACTCTCCTTTTTTATTTTTGGCAGTTAATTTCATGGTGGCAGTGATGTATATAGCTTATAATGGGAAGTCATCTGTATTTCCTGGAGCCTGGGTAAAGTTGCAGGGACAAATCATTGTGTATAACATTTCCCTTACAGCTTTTACCTGCATCAAAACAGGAAAGAAGAAAATGTGTCCGTGGTCAGATTAATCACACATTCTCGGAAGCCAGATAAGGATTTTCCACACATCCTCAGGCTTTTCTTTCTTAAACTGCCAGTAATATGTTCTATTAGTATGTGTCAACAGAGTCGGTATATGTGGTTGCTATCATGTAACTTGCTTACTATCCTTCCATTTTTTTTAATGGTTATTAGTACCCATGTTCTTCATATGTTTGCGTGGGTTTCCTCCAGGTATTCTAGTTCCCCCCACATTCCAAAAATATACAGGCAGGAGAATTGGCTCCTGATAGAACTGATTCTACTGTGTGTAAATGTGACCGGGACCATAGATTGGTTAGCTTCACTGGGGCAAGAATTAATGTGAATAATGTATAATCACTGTAAAGATCTGCAGAAATGTGATAATGCTATATAAATACTAGACATGCAAATTATTTTTTTTTTTTTGTGCAGGTGTTGCTTGTTAACTTTCTGGGCTCTCTGCCAAAAGCCCACTTATTTAATTAAGTTTGAGAAACAGTGTATCCAATTGCAGGTACAGCTTGTTAAGATTTCTGGGCTCTCTGCCAAAAGCTACTTTTTAATTAAGTTTTTATCTTTTTAAGTGTTCATTGCAGGAGATCAAGGGGAAATGAGGGACTTTTCAGTAAGAATCCGGAACAGCGGGCTGAGCTGTTAAAAGAGGGACTGTCCCACGAAAATTGGGACATTTGGGAGGAATGAAAAGGGTTTTATCTTTATTAAACATAACAGAAAATAAATCATGAATTAAAAATACTGGTAGCCTTGGTAACCTCTAACACATCGCTCTTCTCTCCTTTCTCTCTATGTCAGTAGTTTAGTTCATAACTGGTTGGCCTGTTCTCTCTCTAATTATGGCTTCTAACATTTTGGTTATTGCCCACAACCTTCCAAAAAAACTGCCCTAACACAACTTACCCTACAAACTTCTCCTAATTAGATCAGTCTCTCCATTCTCTCTGCCTCTGTGGCACTACTCCATCTTGGTTTTCCTTTTAAAATTTCAAATTTTTGCATGTCATACAATGGGAAGATTATTTTCTCCTTTATCTCTTTCTGTTTTGGATTCTCAAAGCTGTCAAAAGCCCTGCATTCGTCTTCTGTATATTTTTTCAATACCACATATCGCTCAGGAAGCCTGTCAGGGGATAGACAGATAAGCTGCCTAATTGGTCTAAAGGACTCAAAAAGGAAGCTAAAATCTGCCTGTGTATGGCCATCTTAACCTGGTCTCACAACCCTTTTTTTCTCCTGGAGAGTTTAGTGTTTGGAGAAAAGTAGAAATAAAATATCATGAGGGCTAACTGTTCAATATGGCAGTGGATTGTTTATTGCATTTAGAGGCATATACTATACTATATACTACAGCATTTGTATCATTTCTTCTTTCCCAAGTAAAATTTCCTCAAAGATAAAGATACATTTTTTGCACAAAATAGCTGGCTGACAATGCTATGAACTTTGTTTCTGATAAAGGGAATGCTGTTACAAAGAATGGTACTGATGGGGTATAATAAGTTTAACAAGTAACAAATAAAAGATCCCATTTCTTCAGCCTCCTTTAGTTTCTGCTGTCTGCAACTTTATTTTATATAAAAGCATGAGGAAATAAGATCCGATGCATCTGATTATGACTGGCATAGCAACTAGCAAAGATAAAAAGGAAAGGAAAACAGTAAAAAAAAATCCACATACAAAGAGCAATATTTTCTACTTCTTAGGCTTTTAGACTTTTTCTCAGACTTTCTGGCTGATAGTTAGGTAAGGCACAAGTAAAATGTAATTTTATGCTCTGAAGTTTTTCACAAAACTGACCAACGAGAATTTGTCTCAGAATATCACTGTCTACATCATAATTAAAATTCAAGGACCTTGTTTGGGGCAACCACAGAATCAATGTACCAAAGTAACAAAGTGAGAATAGAGAACACAAGTCTTGTATATTTATTCAGCCAACTGTTAGTAATCAAACAATTGGAGGTAAAACTCAACCATCATTTACCAAACAAACAAGAAGAAATGTAGGGCTAAATGCCACTGGAGATTTTGATCAGATTTTGTGGGTCATATCTTGTCATGCAACACCACAAAACTGAATGATCCCCACAGTTGTAATATAAAATTGGATCAGATAAAGTTGAATGGTGTGTTTTGTTCCTGCATCTATATCAGACATGTATTAGCATGCCCCTATGCACATAGCAAAGTCCATACAGAATTGGAGGACTTGACCCAAGTGAAACCCTGTGGGATAAACGTATTCAGCCTTTAAGTCTACCACCTTCATGCCAATGATCCCCAAAACCATGGTTTGCTAAGTCTGTACATAAATCCTTGGACTCTGACTCTTCTGTTCTTAATGTTAATATATTTTCCATGTTGATTGAAAGAATACAACATACAAGGCATTTTATCACTGCCAAAGCTCAGTAAATTTAAAGTTGGATGATGATGGTGTCTGCTTTTGGAAACAAAACAAAGAGCTACTGGCTAGAAAGCTGACGCACTACCATATTGGCCATCCAAGCCTGTCACTGCCAACATAAATGTATGTCTGTATGTCTTTATTTATAAAGCGTTACTTATGTACGCAGCGCTGTACAGTAGAATACATTAATACAAACAGGGGGTTATTAAGATAATAATAGATAAATACAAAGTACAACAATAAATACAGATAGATACAAGATAAATAGAGTTGCAATAAGTTAAGAGTCAAAGACACAAGAGGATGGAGGTCCTTGCCCTGTAGATCTATAAATGAGAATACTGTTCAAGTTTGGGTCTAACTCTATAACTAAGCCTCTGTCATTGTGGATTCTTATTTTATTTTTTGAAGAAGCTACAAGCATTTCTTAAAAAGTCTAAACAAAAGACAAACAAATTGAAATAATAAGGTTATAACAGCTCAGCTGGACTTCACACTAGTGAAACAATTACACACTGGGCTTTATTGTTACATCAAAAAATGACTCTATTATGGCTATTATCTGTAAAATAGGACATTGTAACATTGTATTCTTTTTTTTTTCATTAAAATGTCAGAACATTTTTGCAGACTCCGACTCCAGGTATCCAAAATTGCTTAAGACTGACTCCACAACTCAGACTGCCAAACTGGCCAGTCTATTCCTTAACTCTGTTTATCTATCCTATATCAATTTACAGACTGCCTTTTTACTATAATCTACTGGATGTCATGTTTTAACTTAATATTAACTATCTAGTAATATTATATCAAATCCTCCAACAAGATTCATCCGAATGCTATACCAAAATGTAAACCCTAATTTGCATATTTGTATTTATATTAAAATATAAGCATAATCCAAAATAGCTGCATCATCTAAAAAAGAATCTTGAATAGTCCAGCACTTTAAAATCACATGACACAAAGGATTTAGTTTTGGTTTGGCAAATCACTCAGGAAACAGCAGAATTCTGAATCCTAATCTTGTCCAGTGTTTTCAAGTTTCATGACCCAGTTTGACTAAGCACTTTGAAGTTGATTACTGCAAAATATGGTGGGACTGAAATCTAGTAGACTGTAACAAAGAGCCAGCAAAGGTGTATAATATGTAGTACAGCACCTGCAGTTCATAGTCAATGGCTATGGATGATTTCAATATTACTACTAAAGTCCCAACAGGATAATTTGAGCAGCCAAAGTGCAACAATCTCTATGGCACTGCTGCAAGATGACAATCACTATGGATTCAGAGTGCAGAACTAATAACAGTAGGGATGCACAGAATTCATGATTTTCAGATTTGGGCGAACCCAGAATCCTCTGTAAAAGATTCGGCCGAATACCAAACCGAATTCAAATTTGCATATGTAAATTAGGATACGGAAGGGAAAAACATTTTCAATTCCGAGTTTATGTGACAAAAAATCATGTGATTTTAAGCATTGGGTTCCGCCAGGAGCATGGATTCGGCCAAATCCTGCTGAAAAAGGCTGACCCTCGAACCGAATCCTGGATTCAGTGCATCCCTATTATCCTTTCAATCTCTGATATATTTGGAAAACTATATTTGATAGTAATGCCATGGGAATTGAGGGGACCATATACTTACTAAATGTGAACATGTTAGCTAAAAAGCCACTATGGATACAGCTGCATACCCCCCCCCCCCCCCCCCCCCCCACAACAGGTCTAGACTAAGATTCAAAATAGGCCCTGGCAAAGAAGCCTATAGAAACTTACAGCAGTCCACAGATTGGCAGTTGGTATATCTAAACTTCTATGTGCTTTTAGCACTAATCACTCTATCATTGCTAGTATTAAACATGCCAATAAATTAAGTAGAAATGTGGCTGTCTTTTAAAACACTTTATGGGTCAGAGACACAGTGTAGATGAAGAGTAGTTGCCTAGCAGTGGAAGGAAAATTATTTTACAGTTCCATATTAGATATCGCAAGCAATCTGTCCATTGTCACATCTTTATTTGCTTATCTCTACCAAACAAATGAATAAAAAGCCTAGAGAATACATACAACAGAATAAAAATAGTGCATGAGAAATGTTACCCACACGTGGTATGGCAAGTCCTTTCTTTTTTAATGAGAAATGAAAATAAAGAAATGGGTAACCAGGTGCCCTTCAGATGATGCTGCATACAACTTCCAGTACGCCACTGACAGCTGAAGGTTGTTGCTGGGTACTAAGAGATATACATACAAATAAAAGGTGCCACGTTGCCTACATCTTTTCTCTAAATACAGCACAAACAACGCAGAATGTGGTCAGAGAGAGATTATAATTGGAATTCATGATGTTTTGTAGTTTGGGAATGCCCAAACTGTGGCCCTCTAGCTGTTTTTCAACATATATAGCATACTTCACCTGCTTGTGGTTAATGAAAGTTGCAGATCAACCACAGCTTGTGGGCTACAAGCAAGGTGCCCCAGCTTTTTAACACTAGAGGAATGGTTAACAGGCTGCCCATCAATAAGACCAATGGGTTTAGTGCAATCAGTAGGATTTCCAGCTATGTCAAAAGTAAGTGAAAGAACTGAAGGGCTTCTGTGAGATACAATGGGTCAGACAGACGAGTGAGTTCAGTCACAATGGAAAGCTAACACATGGCGTGAACATGCACTGGTGTGGCTGACAGTTCACCCTCCCCTTCCCGTTCTCTCCCTTTGCAAGGCACATCAGCAAACAAACCCTCGGAGCACTGTTACCTGGCAGCAAGCATGATCTGGCAAAGCATCGGCACTTTCACTTACTGTTGCTCGCATCCTTTGATGTGGCTCATTCAAGAGGCGCTAGCAGGCTGACAACGGCTGCAGGAAGACTCAAGAGTCACCGCTCCCGATGTTCCAATCTCTCCCATTCACTATACAGATAGATAATCAGCTCTGACGTCTAGGTCATCAGGCCTCCTTCTACTGAACAGGACAGCCTAACCCCTTATCTTAGATAGCATCGTATTTTCCTTCGTCCCTTATTGCCAAGTCCATGGATAATGTATGTGCAGGCAGAATGTTAAAAGGTATGACCAATTATCAGTGCAGTCATCAATACCTACCTCAAGACTTGCTTCCTATCACATCAGCCAATGTGTACGGAGCTTCCTGTGGTAGACGAATGTATCAGGTTTCCATGGAAACTAAATCAACAAATAGCAGCAGCAGCATCTGTTTCTGGATTATCCAACGTCAGCCAGCAGAAGGTTAGGATTTAAGAGAACTGGAGCACAGAAATATACCCCCCTTCCTATGGCACATTTTATATTTAGTAATGACTGCAATACGAAAGGCAGCCTTGTTCCAGACTGTACAGGAGCCAAAGGTCGGACGCCATGGTAACCATAAAGTACTAACCCATTAATATACCCAAAAGCTTGGTGGATAGATGAGGAGCAATTTGCAGTGTTGTTAGAGCTGGTCCTACTATGCATACTATCCAAAATGAACTCCCCCAGCACTAGTGATATGCGGGTCAGGAAAAACTCAACCCACACCCGGACCCTAACCCACATTAACACACACCTCATCATAAAGGCTGCCTTTGTAGAACCAGCACCAAACCACAGGTAAACCCATAAGTTCCACTGATTATGCTCTACCTGCACATCACATCTAGCATCAACTTAATTTTACCTGTTAAGTTGCCTATAAACTATAAGATCATTATAAGCTTCATTTGGGGAGGTTGCCAAATGAGCAGATCTTTCCCCCAATATGCCAAAAAAGTTGGGCAATGTTGGACTAATCCAACTGTTTGGCCCTAGGGCACTGGATTACAGCGATGGGAATATGAGATGTCGGAGGGAGGACCAAATTACTCTTTTGCCCTGTTTATATTAGACCATTAAAAAATAAAATGATTAGCAGGTCAGCTTAAAGGAACAGTAACACCAAAAAATGAAATAGCTTTAAAGTAATAAATATATAATGCACTGTTGCCCTGCACTGGTAAAACTGGTGTGTTTGCTACAGTAACACCACTATAATTTATATAATAAGCTGCTGTGTAGCCACGGGGGCAGCCATTCAAGCTGGAAAAAAGGAGAAAAGGCACAGGTTACATAGCAGATAACAGGTAAGTTCTGTAGAATACAATAGTGTTTTATCTGTTATCTGCTATGTGCCTGTGCCTTTTCTCCTTTGAATGGCTGCCTCCATGGCTACACAGCAGCTTATTTATATAAATTATAGTAGACTTTCTGAAGTAAACACACAACTTTTACCAAAGCAGGGCAGCAGCACATTATATTTTAGTTACTTTTATACACTTTCATTTTTTGGTGTTACTGTTCCTTTAAAGGAGACATATATGATAAACAAAAAAACCTCTATTCTAGTAAGTAATTATGAATAATACATGGTTTTGCTTTCACTTTGGTCTAAAGATTAATACTATCTGTAAAAATTGCCTCTTTATTTGAGCTCCCTATAGATCCTCCCATGCCCTGTTTGTATTTCAAATGAGGGGGGGGTCCTAACAGTCCCTGCCAGAAGCACAGTAGAATCTGGCTAAAAGGTGCTCAATTTGCTTCCATTTCTACCATTTAACTAACTAACAAATAAAGTGTGGTTCAATTTAACTTTTTTATTGACACTGAATGGGGAACTGCATGAAAGAGAAAGCAATTCTAATCAACTCTCAACTCAAATTTTTTAGACATGTAACTGCAGTTTTTTTATTATTTTCTGTTCTCTGATTCTGACTTATGAATAATGTAAGAGGTTCCCATCTAGGTCTTTTTAATCAGCTGACTTCTGTTACATAGTGCCAAAACCCAACATGCAGAGAATGGAAACAGCCAGGCAGATACTGCTTTGGACCTGGACAGCCCGGTTTTTGGTAGGGATTCTCCAAGTTTGACACGTCAGTTTATCCAAACAAGCAAAATTCCCAGACAATGAATTATATAAGAATAAGCATAAAGTACCCAAAATCAAGCTGGAGTTCAAAGACATTATGGTTCAGATAATCACACATGTATATCACTCAAACGGGCAGCTCACCACATGCCGAATGCTTCTCCAAGGTTTTCCGGACACGTGAAGACTGGGAACGCCTTACGCGTTTCGTGCCCTATCAAGGCACTTAATCATATGATTAAGTGCCTTGATAGGGCACGAAACGCGTAAGGCGTTCATTGTTTTAATAACATGAAGAAATAAATTTTTGGATTTTAGCAGTCTTCACGTGTCCGGAGTGCTTTACGTTCCACATGTTAACCTTGGCCGATCACAATCACCACATCACAGCCCCGCCCAGTGATGTCACACCCCACCTCCCAACCTGGAGTTTCCATGCAGGAGAGGTGGCAACCCTAATAGCAACTTTTAAAACTGCATTTACACTTTTAAAGTGCTATAAAGCAGATTTTACATCTTTATTCATTACTGGGAAAAAAAAACTTTTTGGGTGAAGGAGCCCTTTAAGGGACAAAGCCCTCTAAGCCTCACAAGAATATGAGATGCAACAGGAACAAACTGCTTTCAATGCAATGGAAATTATCCCAAAATATACACAGATTGGGTGACTAACAGGGCTGCTGTGATGTCAACGCTTCAAGATCATATTGCATTCCAATAATGATGGGAAATGAACAATTAAAAGCAAGTGACTCAGATTACTCTAGTGGAAATACAATATGGATTTAAACTTTAATATGCACACAAAACCATAAGACAAACTTTGCTTCCAATAAATCTGCAATACGCAAAGGTTATACTATTATTTTCTTATAGTAACATGCAAATTATGCAAAAATACCTAAAAAGTTTAAATAGTATACTAGTGCTTATATAAAGCAGTATTTTATTGACCGGATAGTCTCAACATCAATTTGGTGAAAGGAACTTTACAATAAAACTAGGGACCTGTAGCAATAACTGGTAAATTATATTTTGTAGAAGAACACAAGAGCTTCCCTATATATGAAACATGAAAGGACAAAATACTCACTTTATACTTTAACAGGGGAATGTAGCAAACGCTGCAAGTAGAAACGAAAGGCTGCAAAATTCATCAGTTTAATAAGTCAAATTCTGAAACTCTTTGGTAGCAACTTCCATGTAGATTCACCAGTTACGAGATAGGGCTGGGCACCTTTTGGGATTCCAATGAGCAGATCTCTTGAGGCACTATAGTATAATAATAACTTTTAAATTAAGCATCTCCGAGAGATGACAAAACTTAATTTTCTTCTTACTTTTATGTATGTATTTGTAGCCCACTTTTGCAGTTGTGCTTCTACCTGCTGAGATCTGAAAGTACTCCTGGCACCTTGCCCCCTCCCTTTGGGGTAGACTCTTACCAGGCAGAGTGGATCCTCAGTGTATGCAGAGACCAAGACACTGGATGGATGTTTAAACAGTGGAACTTGTTTATTAGCACAGATGTATCAGACAGGCAGATCACACACAGGTGCAATGTTACAGTCAGGTTACACTCCCTCTTCCTTAAGAGACCCTCTCTCCACGAGATACGAGCAGTACTCCCGCCAATGATTAGGGGTTCCCTCCAGTACTTCTCACCAGAAGACCCTCTCTAAGGCTCTCCCCGGTACTTCTCGCCAAGCGGACACCCGTCTTGAGAGTACCGTCACTCCGGTACTGTCACTCAGATACCCCTGGATTAGGCAAATCTCCTATACTTAGCACTTTGTTCCCTGACTCCAGCTATGAGTGCTGGTGGATCTTAATCCAGTAATTCTCCTGTTGGGGCCAAGCTGCCGACTAGCTTGCCTATCTTCCACTCCTAGAGTGGACTAAACTCACATATCTTTCTGTCTAACACCGGCCTGTTATTAACCTCTATCCAGAGGGGTCCCAGGCAGGAAGACCTGGCAGCACATGGCTGCATACCCTTATATAGTCTATGCACCACCCTGTGGCCATAACCCGAACTGTAGGGAAGCTAACTCCCATTTAACTGTTTAAGTGCCAAACCATCCCATTACTGGGTACTACCCTCCCTTGGGGCCTAACCTGGGAGTAACCATCCTAGGGGCCCAGTTTTGGAGATCCCTACATATTTATTTATGTATACAATCTATTAGGAAGAGGGGGCAGAGAGAAACAGATCTATAACAGGCAGGGTTGGACTGGGCCATGGGGAAAAAACCAAGACCCAGACCTGATACCTGTTGCCGCTTCCCCTGGCCACTGATGTCCTCCCCTGACGCGTTTCACTTACGCACGCTCAGGGGAGAATGCCGGGGGGTACCCCTGCATTGGGTTGGGGGGGTGCGGCAGGGGCCCCTGCAGGGGGTTAGGAGGGTGCACTGGGAGCCCCTGCAGGGGGCTAGGACGGTGCGGTGGGTGCCCCTGCATTGGGTTAGGGGGGGTGTGGCAGGGGCCCCTGCAGGGGGTTAGGAGGGTGCGGTGGGAGCCCGTGCAGGCAGCTAGGAGGGTGCGGTGGGAGCCCGTGCAGGCAGCTAGGAGGGGATGAGGGTGATGCGGCCAGCGGGGGCGGCAGCCGTGGTGGGCATTGCAACCCCCCAGTCAGACCCTGATATCAGGTCTGGAGTAGTTATTTGTTTTTCTGGAATGTACAAACAAGGCAGTGATTACATGCTTTGTTGTGCTCAAAATTATTGAAAGTTTCCTAATTAGTAGATAACAATCTACTAATATGCATAATATTTGCCCTAGGCCCATCTTAACATGGCCTTGTTTATCTAATGTCACGTGCCACTGCCCACATAGAAACACCTACACTAAAAGCCCCAAAAAGAGTCTCCATTATATCAGTTGTTGTCATAAAAAGCATGGAGACTTTTCTTTTTGAAACTATAATCTTTTATTTCTTCAGCGCTTAATGGCTATCTGAGGTCTTCAAACCAAGCTAAAAGAAACCTTTGAGAAAATGTGCCAGACAGAGATAACATAGCTGCCTTCAAATTGCAGTGCTTATAGCCAATATTTTTTTGAGGGAGAAAAAAAAATCTTTAATGTATGTACAAAGCTTAAAGCTTTAAAATCCCACAGTCAACATTATCAGGTTCCACAGAATGAATAATCCAAATTGTGATTTTAACCCTTTCATTTAAAATCAAGAAAACATTCAGGGAGCTGCAAGTAGTACTTAGCCCACTGCCAAAAAATGGGAACAATGGGTAGTATTGTTACAATCAAAGCCAAAATTTACTCCAATAAAAACAATCATTAAACACAAACTTTTGCCCATGCACTCACTTCCCATGGGAGCCCACTAGAAGGTGGCTGTGCTAGTTTGCTCCATCCATCCACACACACACTAAAAAAGTCAAATGTGTTATAGTAAAGTTATGGGCTTTTCGGGTCTTGCATACTAGAAAGTGAACATTAGAATTCATTGTAGGGCCTGCAACTTTCAATAATCTAAATGCATCTTTTCAGGTCTGAGCTGAGATGTTGCAATAAAAACATGGCAAGTTCTCCATGTTGGCAAACAAATAAGGAGTATTCTATAAGTTAGCACTTATATGTAGGCCAAGAAACTGCCCTTGTGTAGCTGTAGCCTAAGCTTTGATGCTGGTAGTAAGCTTCCAATTAGCACTGCAAGAGATCAAACTGATAATAAAAGGCACAGATGTTAGCCCTGGCACAAACTAAGCCTTATTTGGCCTTCAGTTCTAATCAGGGTTTTTTTTGTTTTTTTTTTACTATTTCCAGGTGGAAGACCTAGCAGGCTTTTTGTCTACCCTGCTGAAGTGCTGACCTGGCAACCCTTAGCTACAATGGTCCAGGGGATTCTTTGGAGACCTGCCTCCTCTGCCTTTTAGACAAAGCTTTATCAGCCATGGCTACAGAACGTATGTGCACATATGACACTGGCCTAAAAAAAAAAATTATAGTTACAAAGCACCCTTATATTTTTCCATATAGTAACACCTTGCATGCTAATAGGTGGCTCTTGGCTCTACTCAGTGGGTTACTAATGCACTGAATCTATAATTTTTAGCCAAACACCAAATTATCCACTAAATAAATCATCTGAACTAATCCATTATCCATTATGAACAAAGATTGATCACTCTCAGTTGCCCTGGGCTTTCAATCCACAAGCTTTAAGGGTTTGGATTTGGTTTGGCAAAATACATGAAGACTTATTTATTAAATTTCGTATTTGTGTACTTTTCCTGCTATTTTTATACTTTGAATAACCTTGAAATTTTGAGCAAATGTTACCTTATTTATATAAAGTGATTCAATAAAACCATAAAAACACTCGAATACCTCAAATTCAAGTTCACTTCACTTTTAATAGGTTGTAAAGCTCAAAAAGGGTAAAAAAAAAAAAAAACCCTCAAATTGACTAAATAGTTAAAATGTTTCCTAGGACAACTCCCACTGGCTTCTACATGACCTTGCAAGCTTTCAGATCCTGAATTTTTACATTAAAATTTTCCACTTTTTTTCCACTTAATAAATATAAAAAAATTTAATTTTTTTAACCATAATTCAAATTCACAAATATTAGCACAAAATCTGGTTGAAAAGGAGTTCTGCAAAAAAAGTGAATCTGAAGTCTGAAACAAAATTCTGGATTAACTGCATGATAATAAGATACCCGTTGAATTTTTGTTTATTGGTATAGCAGATAGCCTCACTGCGTGCCATGAGAGTAAATGAGCATGCCTTTACTGTGCCCTGCACTAAACTATTCATAAAATCCAAGTATCAGACATTCCTTCCATCAACTTCTAGGGCACAACATTACAGGCCATGACCTAGAGAGGAATAAAAAAAGAGAAAGTGCTATGCAAAAGGTACATTAATAACTGCAGAATGGAATTGCTGTGCACACCTCTGAACTGCATAAGCAGCAACCAGTCAGGAAGACTAATACATTTGCTATATGAGCCAGCAGAACACAGCAGGCCTGTGAGGGTCTCTTGCTACACTAATATAATGGCCCTGATATTTTGACAAATGGCACAGTATGCAATCAAAATCTAGAGAAAGCAACACATAATGTAATAAGGAAGGTAAGGGGGCAAAAAGAGGAAAGCAAGCACCTCTATCCCAGCTGAATACTTTACCAATAAGGTTGATGTCATACCCACTATGAATTTATGTAACCTTACTTAATCATAGTCATTATTCAATTGGGCAAAAGGACTTTCTGCATAGGGAGACCGCTTTATTTATTCCAGGAAAAAAAATATAATGGGGTTGCAAGAAGAACATTATAGGGATCATTTTTGTCTGCAAGTGCATCTGCAATCCCATCTTATCCACTCTGCCTCTTGTTCCAAATTAAGTGCCTGTTAACGCAGGGGAACCTCTGGAGGAGGCAGTAGCTCCAGGATTTCCAGAGTGCCCTATGTCAACAGACCATAACAATATTTCTTAAGCTTCTGGGTTCAGTGATCCCCTATTGAAAGCATGAAGAAGAAGGTAAATATACAAAATAAACAAAACTATACAAAATCAAAAATGAAAACCAATTGAAAAGGTGAACTGGCTATTCTATAACATACTAAAAGTTAAAGGTGAACTAACCCTTTAATGCATTTGGTAAAACTTTGCAAAAAGTGAAAATCACTTAAGAGAAGGGTTACAGAATATATGTGCTGACCTTTGCTCAGGAGGAAGCACTATAGCAACAATACAGAAAGATTTGGCTTACCATTTTCCTAATCAAAGTTGGTGCTCAATGAGCTATTTCTTCAGTAAAGCATAACCACAAACTCTAAAGCTAATGTAAATGTTCTAAATAAACAGAACTGATATTTAACTTCTGACTTTATTGTAACTTAGCAAATAATATCTGGATATATACTGGATGATTTAAAAAGCTGTTGCAAGAGGCAGATTTAGTATCTACTTTTTATTATGTGGAAAGCAGATAAAGTATTTGGGGAACATTTTTATTATCTCTCATGCATATAATAATGGAAAGCAAAGTCATTGAAATGCACAGACACTGCAACTGCTGCATAAACTACAGCGATACGAGACTGATCTGACATTTTACTGAATTTGGTTTAAAGCAGGCGTTCTCAAACAGCCTTCACTGAGGCCATATGTTTATCACAGTAAACATGTTTTTCTAATTCTATATCCATTTGAAGCAAAAACAAAGCTACAAAAAATTGCAATGACATGCGTGGTGATTTAAATGTCCCTACTCATGTGACCGAGTATGTGTTAGTCTTCCCTACCAGTCAACCCATGGCATCTCCCATAAATGGAAACAATGTGAACCACATATAAATGTATTTCTCAGTAAACCCGGATCTCCTCACTCAGAGCAACCTGGTACACAATCCTGGGGCGGAGGAGGGTGGGGGGCACAATGGCACCCCACCAAAAGCAGTACAAAGAATAGCTGATTGGCACAACAAGTGCAGTGGGGGACTTTCCTGTAAATCACAATGTTTTGGGTGGGTGAATACACTGCAATACCTTGCTGTACCACACGCAACAAACTTCCTAGGCAGATATGTCCTTTTTTGTTGCTACTGTGTTCTGATAGTGGTTAGTCTATGGCTCATTTTGGTCATTTCTAATCAGGAACAAAAACAAAACAGCTGGTCATACACATTAAGATCTGCTAGTTCAGCGGTCCTCAACTGAGCAGATCTTTGCCTGATTTAGAAGCCTAGGTGCAACACCAAATTGGGCTGAACTGAACTTTTGGCCCATGGGGCCAATGGAAGGATAACAGAGCCCTATGGTGGACTGTTGGGGGAGGGCCACATTACATGAATACATGGTCCTCAATTCATAGGATTTATCGCCATACAGATCTAAAGGGGCAGAATCGGCATATTAAATCTGTCCGTGTATGGTCGTCTTAAGCAAGAGACAGGGAAGTTTGTTTAAAGCAGGATAAAAAACACATAACCAAGCAATCTATCACAGCTGCTTGTTAAACCCAATACTGGAACTTTGGCAAAAGTAAGGAAAGACTGGAGAGAGTACATTTGTATGAGAATCCCTTGGGACCCATCAACAATTTGAAAAAGTTTAGCAATTATACACCCAGACAGATAATGTTTGATATTAAAATAATGAGGACCCTTGGTTTGGTGGTCAACTAACGTACAGATTTTGCTGATTATGTTTAAAATCTGCTAATTTACTCTATTTTTAATTATTTGGTTTTACCAAATGTTTCCAGTTCTTACATTCACCTATTGGTTTTATGGTTATTTTGATCCTATTTTATTTATAACTACTGTATGCCAGTTTGCAAGATAGTAAGGAATATTCTTAAATTTACAAGCTGTACTATCATTTACCATTGTACTTTTGCCAGATTGCACTGCACTGCAAAAAATCTTTCTTGGGAATTTTTGAAGTAGGATTGCAACCATGCCTTGAACTAGACAGTTAAGTATAAAAGTCCAGCGTGCATAGAATTACACTTTTTTGAATGAGACTGTCAGTGCAGGCTGCAGTGAGCTCATAAGCATACCTGATAGCATCACGGTTATCTTCAGGATGCTGCACAATACAGATAACTATTTCAGTGATGCAAGCTAAGATTAAAAGCATGAGTCACCAACTGACAGCATAATGTATGGCAGCACTCAGCCTAGGCAACAGGATTAGTGATGCACCATTTTCCTTATACAAGAAATATAGGCTTGCTTCTCTGATTGTAACAGGTTCAGACATAGAGGCAGACAGATTTCTATTATGAGGTCTTTTCATGATACACAATATTTTGCACAGATAAATCAGTCACCTTCAAGGTAAAATGATTCCATTATTGCTCTGTCTGGCCATACCTTCCAGGTTGATGAGCAACCACCCCTTTTGACTCCTCATTATGGGATTATTACACAATAGAAGGGCTATGGGAGGTGGCAGTAACCAAGTTTGTGGCCTGAAAGGCCAAGAGATACATGGCAGCTTGGTCAAGGCATAGTTATTATAGTTTATGTATGTGAGTGTATAGATTGGTAGGTGTGGGTTAGGTGTGCTGGGTTTACTTGGATGGGTTGAACTTGATGGACACTGGTCTTTTTTCAACCCTATGTAACTATGTAACTATAGTAACCCATTAATAGGTAGGGCTAATGTTTGATACTATGTAGCATGCTTAAGCAACAACTAACATTTTTTCATAAATTCCGTTAGTGTGGCGTCTTTTGAAGGTATATGCCAAATCATGTATTTAGTTAATTTGGAAAAGAAGGAAGCAACAACTGTGGAAAAGAAACATATTTCCACATGTTGCATTTTATTTTATGAACTCAAAGAAAACAGATCTTGCATCCATTTCTGCCCTCCTGGTTTCGGCCGTTGGAGCAATGTAGTAGATATTAGCTTTCCTACAGCCAATAAAATAACTCACAGTATCACATTTACTGAACAGAAAGAAATTGCCCCTTAATGAATTCTATGTAGTACTCCTGTACATTTAACAAACTGTCTTGCCAGTCTGTCATTCTAATGATATCCTGTCCAAACACACATTCTTCCAGCAGTGTCCATTTACACACTGATATTTTGTGTAACCCTAATACACTCCCCCAAAACCAAAACACAAACTGTTTTTAAAATTAGCACTTAGCAAAGGCTAACATTAGATGTAAACCACAAAATAACATTTTGCCTAAAAATCAAAATGTACTGTATGCAATTAAAAAATGTTCAGTGGTTTTAATGTTACTTGCAAATGTAATTGCAAATGAAAGCAGCATCTGTACCTTACCTGACTTCTGGTTCTGTTTTTTGAAACAATGTAGCAGAAGACAACTCTACTACAGACAATACACCATTCTGCAATGCTGTATTTATGAGGGGCAGGCATATAGACTTCTCCACTCAGGACCCCCTAACTGAGGGGGCTTGTTGTAGCATGTGTTAGCTTAATAAAAACTTTGTGATTTTACTTCAACTACCCTGTGAGCAACTGCTTTTCTTCACTGAATACCAGAGTGTCTGCTCTTTCTCTACCTTTGTGCATTTATACCACATATACTGGTTTGTAAAAGGTGCCATAAGTTCCACCCTATATTATAGACCACAAAGCTATGCAGTACAGCAGAAGCTTTGTAAAACTCTTCCATTGTTATATAAAGCAGGGATTATCAAGCTATGGGATGGGAAGGGACCGGAACATGTTTGCCCATGTTGTTTACCGTGATCACCTTAATGTTAAGGTTGTTTCTCCAATAGAAAAGGGGTAATTAAAATGATAATAAACTGGTTCTTGACCAATTTTTGGGTAGCTAACTCGTTTCTCCACATACGGCACACAAGGCATTCTAAACACACAATGACTTGCACAACAGAGCAGCTTATTTTCTTGCTCCCATGCTGCAGACAGAACAACTGGATTCACCAGTTAGAATCTGACCAAGGTGATTTATAGTGGCTGGACCCAGGTTTTTAAAATTTTTTACCTTGTGGAGATAATTTGTCACACATAAGCTAAGTTTTGATAACTCTGTATTAGTTCTTACATTTGTAAAGCATGTTGCACATATCAGGAAATTAACACACAAATATACATACTCTTCTCTATTTGTGAGCATTAGAAAAAGGCAAAATGTTACAACTGCTCTAATGGGCCTTTATGTTATGGGAATATAAAGTGCCAAAATAAGTACCAAAAAAACTCCTTCTTATCTGTCTATGGCAAAAGGAAAATTCTATACCCCACAAAACACTAAAGGTGTTACCTGTTGGCCTCCTTCCCCATTAACAATGGGTGCAGGGAGTAGAGGTATCTCTGTGGTTAGGAGCGGTGTGCTGTCCAGTGGAGGAGGCGGATGATCTGCCATTACGGATAAGACATACATTTACAAGATGGTCTTTAAGCCCTGAATGAGACAAAAATACATAGAATTTTTATCATTCATTGTGCCTTTATAATTGTGAAATGCAGTTATTTTTCTGCTGACAGTTTTGAACACTAATTCTGACTATACATGGCAGAAATCATTGTACAACAATTAGATCACAAGAGGCTCCATCCAGTATCAGCTAGGGAGGCTATCACCTTGGTGACCACCAAAGAACCAATTGGCTTCTGCCAATTAAGCAGCCAATATTGGTCTGTGTATGGACATCCTTAATAAAACAGATCATTATTAAATTAATAATTTATACAAGTGAAAAGTAGTTTTTTTTTTAAAGTAGTTTTAAGACCACACAAAAAAATTAGGTTACCAAAGCAGATATGTACAGTCACAATAAAAAAATGCAGTGGCATGGCTTACAGTCAGAGGATGGTGAACTAGCAGGTTCTTAGCCCTATGCTTTCACTATAGTCTGGGCTGACCCCCCTTTAACTGCTTGAAAAAAAAATTTAATTAACAACCAACAAACATCTCTGCAGAGACAAAAGTAAAAGCTGTATTCAAGCTCTCAGAACGGTAAACCAAAGACGTTATCTAGTATGCTAGGCAGTGTACTTGTGAAGCAAGTGTACATTCACGGGTTACCTGTGATGCCAAAAATCCCCTTTACAGGCCCTTATTTCTCTGGGCTAATACAGCCACTAATGCGTATTTTCTTCTATTCGTTTATAGCTTAGTGAAACACTATTTCATAACAGTTTGGCAAACAGGGGTCACAGTTACCTTACAGTTTTTAAATGAGGTCACTGTTACAGCACTCATGGCAACTCCCCCAGATACAAATAAAATGATAATCCTGTGGGTAAATTCAAACCTCTGAACACTAAGTTGTCTGAATACATTTCAATCAACATTTATTTTGAAAAGCATGAAAATAAAGCATATGTATAAACATATGTAAGAACCGTTATCCAGAAAATCATTATCCGGTCTTCAGTACTGTGATTGATGACAAGAAGCATGTGTACTAAAACTGCCACCTTGGTGATGACCACAGTGAATACTATAGATGTATTGCAGAGAAACATGTGGGCCACCATGGCCTCCAAATTACAGAAAGCCCCCTTATCTGGAAAATCCCCAGGTTCCAAGCAATCTAGATAAAAGAAATAGGATAATAATGCTATTATTGGCCCCTGATTATTTTTTATACTTGATTATATATAAAATGATTATGTGATGTCCCTGAGCAGCCTGGAAGTCATAAAAATCTCTCCCGTAACCCAAAAAAGTCCCATCTTAAAAAGGCAATTCCAACATAACAAGAATTGTTCAACTTTACCAAAGGAAATAAATATTAAAGAAATGAAAAAAACTTTCCACATTAGGAAGTTATCTGCATTTACAGTCAAATATTTAGCTTTCTAACTGGCGGTTTCTGCTGATGCCAATAAAAACAAGCAATTGATAATGTGGAATTTTCTCCCTATCAAAGAGTTTAATGCCTTACACTATATCAGAAAAAGTAAACAAGATAATTTTTTTCCATGGGTGAAGGTAATTTACACTACACATTACATGGGGTCATGATGCTGATATAAAAGCAATAAAACAGGCACAATCGTTCTAGCAGAAGATGGGCTAATGTACAAAATAGTCTCCAGCACAGCCTACAGTATCCCCCTATAGATGCATCCAAACCAGAGAGCTCCAGCTGAGACATTCACTGGGGATCATTCCGCAGCAACATTTGCTTGTATTCAGGGCAGCATTGGACTCCCCGTCTCCATTCCTGGACACAAACTAGCACTGTAGATTGGTGAGATACATCAGCATGTCAGTGCAGCCTATCACACTGTGCTAAGCCAGGATGTCGCCTCTAACATCCTACTAAACTTGTTACTGCTAATGCCTTAAATGAAATCTAGCTCTAGGTGTTTATCCTGACATCAGTCCATGTCCAAAATGTTTGCCTACATTTAAAATTTGCAACCCTAGAAATGTCTGCAGCCTACTTTTAAAGCAGATGGTGATATTCTATGGAGAATACCTTCACCAACCCAGCCAATGACAGGTCCCAGTAAGGTTTACTTATATAATCTTATTTTAAAAAAATGTTCCTTTATTGCACTTAACTGAAAGCTGTTTTTCTTTTTTTTTTTAAAAATATTTGCAGCATACCAGTAGCCATCTTGCCTTAACCTATATCTACACAGCTTCACTGCCATCAAAAAAAGCCCCCACTGCCATGTTCCTGGACACCTTATTAGTTTGATTTGTTGGCCATTGACTTGTGGGACACTGATGATGCTAAAATGAGCTCCAGATTCAGGGCTAGATATGTGGCAAGGCTACAAAGGCCCGGACCTAGGGCAGCATGCTGCCCAGCCGCACCAGAATAATTTGCCCCCATGCAGAGTAATGGGGAGAGGAAGAAGAGCAGAAACTTTA